>NC_143030.1:48587398-48704898 GCF_057628025.1 Oncorhynchus mykiss | reverse complement strand
TAAAGAAGCATGTCCCTGTACGAAGCATTTCACTGTAAAGAAGCATGTCCCTGTAAAGAAGCATGTCCCTGTAAAGAAGCATGTCCCTGTACGAAGCATGTCCCTGTAAAGAAGCATGTCCCTGTACGAAGCATGTCCCTGTACGAAGCATTTCACTGTAAAGAAGCATGTCCCTGTACGAAGCATTTCACTGTAAAGAAGCATGTCCCTGTACGAAGCATTTCACTGTACGCTTCGTAAACCTGTTTACGAAGCGTGTGATGAATACAATTAGATTTGACAGACACACACACGCATACACTGTAGGCACACTGTAAATACTGTCTACTGTACACACAGACACACACTCTAGCACTGGCAGCACACAAACACACACTGCACCACACCCTCATGACTCAAATGTAATGTAAATGCTAACCCTAGCCTTAAATTAAGACCAAAAAGCACATTTTTATTTTCATAATTTTTTACAATATAGACAATTTTGACTTTGCAGCTGGCCTATCTAAGGGGAAATCGCTCAGTTCTGCCTCCAGGACAAGACTCGTGAAAATAAATGTCAACCTGCTCTCCTCGGTGGCTGCCACCGCGACCAGGGGTCATGGGGTGGCTCAGATAAGACCAGGGGGTTTTGTAAAGGGAAGCTTGACTTTCAGCGCACAGGAAGAAGGGATGAATGGAGGGATGAATAACCCGCAGGAGAGGAGGGAGGAGGGCGGCTGAAACTCCAAACCACCGCCACATCTGATAAGGGGGCGCGCAGCGGTAAAGCTGGTGTAAAAGAGAAGGTTAGCGGTAGAATAACGACAGAGGGAGAAAGAAAGCAAGGGAAACAATGAGGGAAGGTGGATGGATGAAAGCGGGACGAAGGGAGAACTGGAGGGGGGATTGGGAGCGATGGAGAGAACACGAAAGAGACAGAAATCATTTAAGAGCGAGAGGGGGAAAAGGGAAAGAGTGGCGGTCTGAATTTGCGAGCTTTGACATGGTGCCCATCTGTCTGTGAATTAAAGGAGGGATATGAATGGCAGACTTCCTCTTAACTCTCCAATAGACACAGACCAAGCGTGCATACTGCTTCAATGAGAGTGACAGAACGAGAGAGAGAGACAGAGAGGGGGGGGGGGGAGTGAGGGAACGAGCAACGAGAGGGTTCCAAAATAGAGATATGTTCCACCTTGTTCTCAAAGATGGCCGCCCCTTCTGTCCAACTTTCTGGCCCTCTCTTGCCCTCCTTCTCCCCCTCTCTCTGAGATACTTTGACGATAGCGTTTTTTAAAAACCAAGCGGAATAGTTTTACAGATTCAACCGTAAAACGGTCAGCTTGGAACTATGAGAGGCGCGGCAGGGAGCCAGTGCCCACCCTGAGATCCAACTGCTTTTCGGCCCCTTTCACCACGTGTCAGATGATCTGGACAGGAAGCACACACACACACACACACACACACACACACACACACACACACACACACACAGAGAAGCATACATATACACACATGCACACACACACAGATGTAGATACACAAATGCACAGAAACACACACACATTTGTGAGAAATTAAATTATAGTGCGCATCTTGTGCTCAACTAAGGTGAAACACATTTTGATTGAATGCTTTTAGGGTAACTAAGAAAGATTCCTACCGTGTTTAAGCTAAGCTAAGGTACACTGTATTTCTGTGTGATGATGCTGGGAGTGAGCAGAATTAGTGGAAAGTGCGGAGGAGCGTTGAACAGTTGGAATGTTTGCTTTGTGAACGAGATGAGATTTTGGGCTCCATCTTGAAGCCGAGCCGCTCTCCAGCCTCTGGGCCTCTGAATGTGTCTTTGTGAAGAAGCAGGCACGCACATGCACACACACACACATACATTATTACATTCTCCACCACACACACACACACACACACATGAAAGCATACATATACACACGCACAAGCACACACACACGCGCACACACACACACACACACACGTATTCACACATATACACATATATGTATACACACACACACACACACACACGTATTCACACATATACACATATATGTATACACACACACACACACACACACGTATTCACACATATACACATATATGTATACACACACACACACACACACACGTATTCACACATATACACATATATGTATACACACACACACACACACACACGTATTCACACATATACACATATATGTATACACACACACACACACACACACGTATTCACACATATACACATATATGTATACACACACACACACACACACACGTATTCACACATATACACATATATGTATACACACACACACACACACACACGTATTCACACATATACACATATATGTATACACACACATTATATACAGTATTCACAGTACACACAATTAACCTTTGAAACCCTCTCTATGTACAGTTGTGTGTCCCAGTTATCTTTGCCCTCCCTCTGATTATGGGCTCACCCTGGGGAATAGAATCAAGGAGACACAGGTCTCTCTATAAGTGAATTGTATTGGAGGGGTGTGTGTTTCTAGAGCCTGGGGTCCAAGGTTAAGTATACAGAGCACACGGGGCTAGGCATCCACATCCAACAGGACAGTCCCATCCCCTTTTAGTCCGCAACAGTCTGCTTTTTCTGCTGTTATAAAATCAAGTGTGTGTGTATACATTCTGTGTGTGTATGTGTGTGTACGTGCATGTACATTGTGTGTGTGTGTATATAGAGTGCCTTCTGAAAGTAATCATACCCCTTATTCCAAATTTCAATAATCAAGTTTTCACTTTGTCATTATGGGGTATTGTGTGCAGCCCAAAAAATTATAAAATATATTTTCCATTTTGAATTCAGGCTGTAACACAACAACACTTTCTGAAGGCACTGTACATTGTTTGTGTATGCGTGTGAAGCACAAGCATGCTACCCCCCCCACACACACACACACACACACACACATGTCTAAGCATGTCGTCGTCGTCGTCCCCCCCCCCCCACTGCTGGGGTCACAATCCAAAGTCCCCTCCCGAGGCCCCGGCTCCGACTCGTTGGCCTTTACCGGCAAATGAAGCTTTCCACGGATCACCGAACCCATCAGCGTGCCCCTGTCCCACCCCTGAAATCTGAGCAATTATTTTTGACGTGTAACATCAATAATCTCATTAATTTTTTCCCTCTCCGCTACCTTACACGGCAGAGGGCGAGCGCTTTCTCTCTCTCCACTCTCTTATCTGTGTCTGCGGGAAATATGACACGGTGTGGCACTCGATAAACCCATTTTTTTGCACCATCGATCCTCATAACTCGCTTGTTTTCCCTCCCCCTTTCTCTCTCTCTGTTTCTTTGTGTTCCCCCTCTCTCTCGTCCTCAAGCTCCTCTATGGAAATGGTATTGACGGGCGGCGCGTTGTTAAATTATTAAGTAAATGTTAGGAGATGATGTCAATGATGTGTGTGTATTGTAAAGAGCAGCGGGAGGGGAGGGCAGGAGGTGGGGGGAGTACAGCTCCATGTCTCCTGATGAATTGAATCTCCCAGAGCAGGAACGTGTGTACTTCCCGGTGTGAAACAGACACTTGCAGAGAGGCGTCCCACACAGAGAGAGAATCAAGGCCCCTGAGTATGTATGACATGACATGTGGAGACGCACTGAATGGGTGTATGAGAAGGTGGAGATGGCTTTCAAAACCCTCGACCACACGGAGAAAGATCAATGGAACACTTTCTCTTTCTCTCTCTCTCCCATCTCTCTCACTCTGTCTCTCTCTTTCTGGTGTCTTTCATTACGACGCCGGTGATCTTTTTCCAAAGAGAATTCACCTCTTTTTGCTCCATCGATCACCAAAGTTATTGTTTACCCTATTATGGCCTAATTGCCATGTTCTCTGTAACCTTCTATTGGGCTCTGAGGCACCACTCCTGCACTAGGCTAATGGCTAGGCTAATGGCTAACAGCGGCAGGTATAATGGCTCTAAGCTAATTTGGCTAGGGCTAAATGTGTCCACGCGGACTAGCTAACTACCCAGCGGTGCTAACCTGGCTGCAGTGCTAGCGTTAGGAGAGCCATCAATCTCTTCCCCAAGGCTAACTAGCGTTGGCCGCGGTGTCGCTGCGCGGCTAACTGCAGGCCGTCGGCGTCACTAATAAGTCATCCCACTGATATGGCTTTTTAATTAGCGTCTCATGGCTAAGGGCTCCGCACGGACCCTTTCTTGTGCACACACACACACACACACACACACACACACACACACACACACACACACACACACACACACACTCCAACATCGAGACCTTTTGTTTGCCTTTCATTTACATATATGCACGCTAAGGCCCAAATTAGAGGAGCCTGATTAATTGTGCATGCTGGGTAATAAATAGGTGTGTGTGTGTCCTAAACACTCCCTCAGGCAGGACAGGCGCTGTTAGCTCCGTTTGCGCTGTTAGCTCTGTTAGGGGGATTGCGGTGAAACAGCCAGCTAAAGACTGTTGTTTGCGGAGGAGTAATTAAAATAACTCTATAACACACACACGCACACGCCTACATATATATACAGTGGGGCAAAAAAGTATTTAGTCAGCCACCAATTGTGCAAGTTCTCCCAGATTCAGTCTTCCCAGCCTGTGGCAGGTCTACAATTTTGTTTCTGGTGTCCTTTGACCGCTCTTTGGCCTTGGCCATAGTGGAGTTTGGAGTGTGACTGTTTGAGGTTGTGGACAGGTGTCTTTTATACTGATAACAAGTTCAAACAGGTGCCATTAATACAGGTAACGAGTGGAGGACAGAGGGGCCTCTTAAAGAAGAAGTTACAGGTCTGTGAGAGCCAGAAATCTTGCTTGTTTGTAGGTGACCAAATACTTATTTTCCACCATAATTTGCAAATAAATTCATAAAAAATCCTACAATGTGATTTTCTGCATTTTTTTCCCTCATTTTGTCTGTCATAGTTGAAGTGTACCTATGATGAAAATTACAGGCCTCTCTCATCTTTTTAAGTGGGAGAACTTGCACAATTGGTAGCTGACTAAATACTTTTTTGCCCCATTGTGTGTGTGTGTGTGTATATATATATATATGTATATATATATATATATATATGTGTGTTCATACGGTGAAAGGGGAGAAAGTGTGTGTTTGTGTGTGTTTGTGGCTTCAGGCATTCCTTACCTCAAACTACACAGAAATCTTGTCTAGCATCTTGCCTAGCAATATAGTTACCTTTAAAAGTATTGTTTGATCATTGTGACATACACTGAGTGTAGAAAACATTAAGAACACCTTCCTGATATTGAGTTGCACCCCCCTTTTGCCCTCAAAACAGCCTCAATTCATGGCCTCTACAAGGTGTTGAAGGCGTTCCACAGGGATGCTGGCCCATGTCGACTCCAATGCTTCCCACAGTTGTGTCAAGTTGGCTGGATGTCCTTTGGGTGGTGGACCATTCTTGATACACACGGGAAACCCAGCAGCGTTGCAATTCTTGGCATAAACCGGTGCGCCTGGCACCTACTACCATACCCCGTTCAAAGGCACTTCAATATTTTGGTCTTGCCCATTCACCCTCTGAACGGCACACATTCACAATCCATGTCTCAATCGTCTCAAGGCTTAAAAAATCCTTCTTTAACTCGTCTCCTCCCCTTCATCTACACTGATTGAATTGGATTTAACATGTGACATCAATAAGGGATCATAGCTTTCACCTGGAACCACCTGGTCAGTTTGTGTCATGGAAAGAGCAGGTGTTCCTAATGTTTTGTCCACTCAGTTTAGGATCATGTAACTGACGTTCCTCTTTTTCTTTTTCCCCCATGTGTCCTTGATCTTCAATAGGTGAGTGACATTCATTGCAATTATTTGATACCAGGTCAATGTGTTCAGTTAGTGGGCCCTTTCCTTTCAATGAGACAGACAGGGACCGTTGTACCATCCACACCTAATTATATGCCTGCGATGTAAGGGACACGTCACATATTATTATTCCTTAAATGACTCCACACGTCATTTCATGGAAACATTTCACACAATGTCGACCTCCGAAAATGTCTGTCCAGATGTGTCCCCTCCCATCTCTGGTCGGCCAACCAACACCCAGCAACTATCTTCCAGCGTGTACCGATCCAACAAGTGTGCGTGTGTGTGTGCCTGCGCATGTGCACATGTCTACCTGAATTACTCTGCCATGGACAGTTCCTCCATATTGCTCCACAAATTCACGTTTTCAAGTCCCTTTCATGACTTTGTGCCTTTCAAGGGTCTTGGTGTGAGTTGGTTCTGTTTCAGTATGCTGATTGGGTAATTATGTGTGATTGTGTTCCCAGTGGAAAGCAGTCCTGAGAGTGTTTCTCTAAATGACTGAATTATGCTGGACCATTGAAGAGGCCTGTGGGGAGCCGTACACTGCTCTCCCAGGCCATTAGGGAAAGGCAACCCTTTAGAATAGACTTGCTATTAATCGTTGGTTACTTTGAAAAGTCACTGCTGTTGTTTCCCTGGCAGTGTCTGAATTGGCACCCTGTTCTCTATATAGTGCCCATGAGGAGCTGGACAAAGGTAGGGCACTATATAAGGAACGGCAGATCCAAGAAGGTTGGATTTTGTTAACTAAAATCAAACAGTAACCTGATGTGAAGAAATGTGATGATAGTTGGCAGTGATCCGATCACTGGGTGGTGAGGAGGTTTGGTTGTGCTACAGTGCCCCTGGTGGTCAGATGGACCAATAGGTCAGCAGCACCAAACACACACACACACACACACACAGAACAGGTGGAAGTGGGAAACAGGGAAACGTGCCACCTTTTTTCATTGTGGTGGGAAAAGGACTCAATCACCTGGCGTTTCTGTTCGTATGTGTGTCTGCCCGTCTGCCCTCCCTCTCTCCTCTCCGTCTCTCTAGTGGGATTGATGATGACGGTGGTCTCTAAAAAGCTCCTGCCCCAACGTCTCTTTTATCTGACAGTAGTGGCAGAATCCTGTCAACAGCTTCTCGTCCTTCTCCTCCCTCTCTTCCTTGTCTCTTTGGAACCTGACATCTGAGACTGTTTCTGATATGAGACGAGATCTGAATGGTTGAAGGTTGATGGTGTTGTCATATAAGCACTTGATTATTAACTAGTGTTGTTAAATTAATATTCATATTTTAATGAATGATTAATTGATCATAGCAGGGTAGAGGGGCGGAAGTTAGGCGGTGAGTCTCCTCACGCAGCTCCACCTTGGGGCCCTTTGCCTCAGCGCAGCCATCCTAATGCACCCTGCTTAAACATTAGCGTCCTTGCTCTGATAGGAGGGAGGGAAGAGGGGTCCTCCACCACATCCATACATCAAGCCATAGATCCCTCTTCTCATTAAGGTAGATTGATACCCATCACTGCAGTGTGAGCTGAAACACACTCTCAATATTGTGATTAACACAGAACAAATGGCCCCGGGTTACCTGACGCACACACGCATACACACACACACATACACACACACACATACTTTCACACACGCACACCACCCAGATGAGATGAGCGGCAGACTTTAATTAAAAGCCTGTGGGTGGAGGGGGGCAGCTGGCGGTAGGGGTCTCCAGCCCCCATTATCTCCCTGTCAGGGCCCACAGGAGTCATTGGGAGGGTGAAGGTTAAGGCCAGGGCTGGGACTCAGGGCAGGGACAGCCATAAACATACCTCAGCCTGGCCACTGGAAACCATCGCTCAGCCTCAAGGACCCAAAGATATACGGTCTAACAACAGGGAGAGAGAGAGAAGAGGAAGAGAGAGAGAGACAGAGAGAGAGAGAGAGAGAGAGAGAGAGACAGAGAGAGAGAGAGAGAGAGAGAGAGAGAGAGAAGAGGAAGAGAGAGAGAGACAGAGAGAGAGAGAGAGAGAGAGAGAGAGAGAGAGAGAGAGAGAGAGAGAGAGAGAGAGAGAGAGAGAGAGAGAGAGGAAGAGAGAGAGAAGAGGAAGAGAGAGAGAGAGACAGAGAGAGAGACAGAGAGAGAGACAGAGAGAGAGAGACAGAGAGACAGAGAGAGAGAGAGAGAGAGAGAGAGAGAGAGAGAGAGAGAGAGAGAGAGAGAGAGAGAGCTTGGAAAGGCGCTAAAACTAGTGCTTAGCGCGAGTCAAGCTGAGGTGCTCTGGAGCTCAATGGCTGTATTGTTTTCACCCTTCTTGAACCGCGGCCAGACGCTGAGATATTTTCGAAGATGGAGAAAAAAAAAAGAAAGTACCGAGGTGGAAATGAAACAATGGTTTCCACAACAGTAAAATAGGCATTTTCCTCCTGTCCTCCTGTGCGGCCCGACACTCAGCCAAAGTCACTTTATCACCCCGCTGCCTTTGTAACACACACGTATTCCCCCCCACGTCCCGTCAGTCTACAGCCCTCTCCCGTCGGTCTACAGCCCCCTACCGTCAGTCTACAGCCACCCACCCTCCCGTCGGTCTACAGCCCACGTCCCGTCAGTCTACAGCCCCCATTCCCGTCGGTCTACAGCCCCCTCCCTACGGTCTACAGCCCCCGTCCCCGTCGGTCTACAGCCCCCTCCCTACAGTCTACAGCCCTCGCCCCCGTCGGTCTACAGCCCCCTCCCGTCAGTCTACAGCCCCCTCCCGTCATACAGCCCTCTCCCGTCGGTCTACAGCCCCCTCCCGTCAGTCTACAACCACCCACCCTTCCATCGGTCTACAGCCCCCGTCCCCGTCAGTCTACAGCCCCCCACGTCCCGTCAGTCTACAGCCCCTGTCCCCATCGGTCTACAGCCCCCTCCCGTCGGTCTACAGCCCCCTCCCGTCAGTCTACAGCCCCCTCCCGTCAGTCTACAGCCCTCTCCCATCAGTCTACAGCCCGCTCCCATCAGTCTACAGCCACCCACCCTTCAGTCTACAGCCCTCTCCCGTCAGTCTACAGCCCCGTCCCATCAGTCTACAGCCACCCGCCCTCCCGTCGGTCTACAGCCCCCTCCCATCATTCTACATCCCCCTCCCGTCATTCTACATCCCCCTCCCGTCGGTCTACAGCCCCCTCCCATCGGTCTACAGCCCCCTCCCGTCAGTCTACAGCCCCCTCCCGTCGGTCTACAGCCCCCTCCCGTCGGTCTACAGCCCCCTCCCATCAGTCTACAGCCCCCTCCCATCGGTCTACAGCCCCCTCCCGTCAGTCTACAGCCCCCTCCCGTCAGTCTACAGCCCCCTCCCGTCGGTCTACAGCACCCTCCCGTCATTCTACAGCCCCCTCCCGTCGGTCTACAGCCCCCTCCCATCAGTCTACAGCCCCCTCCCATCAGTCTACAGCCCCCTCCCATCAGTCTACAGCCACCCGCCTTCCCGTCGGCCTACAGCCCCCTCCCATCAGTCTACAGCCCCCTCCCGTCGGTCTACAGCACCCTCCCGTCGGTCTACAGCCCCCTCCCATCAGTCTACAGCCCCCTCCCGTCAGTCTACAGCCCCCTCCCATCAGTCTACAGCCACCCGCCTTCCCGTCGGCCTACAGCCCCCTCTCATCAGTCTACAGCCCCCTCCCGTTAGTCTACAGCCCCCTCCCGTCAGTCTACAGCCCCCTCCTGTCAGTCTACAGCCCCTTCCCGTCAGTCTACAGCCCTCTCCCGTCGGTCTACAGCCCCCTTCTGTCGGTCTACAGCCCCCTCCCGTCAGTCTACAGCCACCCACCCTCCCGTCGGCCTACAGCCCCCTCCTGTCAGTCTACAGCCCTCTCCCGTCAGTCTACAGCCCCCTCCCGTCAGTCTACAGCCCTCTCCCGTCGGTCTACAGCCCCCTCCCGTCAGTCTACAGCCCTCTCCCGTCAGTCTACAGCCCTCTCCCGTCAGTCTACAGCCCCCTCCCGTCAGTCTACAGCCCTCTCCCGTCGGTCTACAGCCCTCTCCCGTCGGTCTACAACCCCCTCCCGTCGGTCTACAGCCCCCTCCCGTCAGTCTACAGCCCCCTCCCGTCAGTCTACAGCCCCCTCCCGTCGGTCTACAGCCCCCTCCCGTCGGTCTACAGCCCCCTCCCGTCGGTCTACAGCCCCCTCCCGTCGGTCTACAGCCCCCTCCCGTCGGTCTACAGCCCTCTCCCGTCGGTCTACAGCCCCCTCCGGTCAGTCTACAGCCACCCACCCTCCCGTCGGTCTACATTCCCCCTCCCATCGGTCTACAGCCCCCGTCCCCGTCGGTCTACAGCCCCCGTCCCCGTCGGTCTACAGCCCCCGCCCTCCTCGGTCTACAGCCCCCTCCTGTCGGTCCAAAGCCCCCTCCCGTCGGTCTACAGCCCCCTCCCTCTCATCGATCTACATCCCCCTCCCGTCGGTCTACAGCCCCCTCCCTCTCGTCGGTCTACATCCCCCGTCCCCCTCGGTCTACAGCCCTCTTCCGTCGGTCTACAGCCCCCCCCCCCCCCCCCCCGGCAGCCATGAGAATACCCAGATATTCCCCTAATCCTCGTTTAACAGTAACGCACGTCCCCTCACATTGCGCCACCTTTTACTGCCAGACATAATCCTATAGGACAGACGGCCCAGCACGCGCCCACCTCCCTCCCTAACTCACTAGACTCTTCTACACACACACACACACACACACACACACACACACACACTAGACTCTTCTACACACACACACACACACACACACACTAGACTCTTCTACACACACACACTAAACCCAGCCACCAGCACCAACCCTAAAGTGCTATCCATCCCACACATGTACACTAACTTGATTTATTTGGCCAATTTTCCCCATTGACATCAATGTGTGATTTACCTTATTGTCCCAATGTAAATGTTAAGTTTGGACTCAAGTTAGTTAGTAGGATAGGGGGTCTTTGTGTGTGTGTGTGTGTGTGTGTGTGTGTGTGTGTGTGTGTGTGTGTGTGTGTGTGTGTAAAAGCGCCTGTTCGTTGTTTTAATCCCTGGGCTTATTTCAACCCCAAGCGCCCCTCATCAGAAGGTTTAGGGGGAAACCATATCCAAACAGAGCTAGGGAGGAGGTGGGCTCTTTTCTCTCTCTGTGATCCCCTCCAGCCCCAGAGTGTTACCAAACATGGGAGGCCATTACCTCCTCACACTCATCTGGTTCCAATCTCAGCTCAGTTCAGCTTTATCTGCTAACGCTAACCCACAGACCAGACCAGACACATACGCCTCTGTCTGTCTAACTGTCGGTCTGATGGTCGCTCCGTCTGTCTGTCTGTTTCTCTGTCTACCTTTCTCTCTCCCTCCCTCCTCGGTCTCTTAGTCTTGCTCTCCCCACCTCTGTCTCTCTCGATTACCCCTCTGCATCCCTCTCTCCCCCCTTCTTTCTAATCCTCGTGTTATGAAAGGGCAGAGCCTTTTTCATGCTGAGATTCAGCAGGAGTTTTGCATTTGGAAGTCATATCTGAAAAGGTACGTTGTGCCGTGAATCTGAGCCCCATAAAATGAATTTGCATTTCACAGCACAAGGGTTTGATAGAGCGGGACCGGAGTCTGGGGCAAGACTGACCGTGGTTATTGGAACCATCTGCCCCGAATCTTCATTTGCAGTTACACTCCGAGTCCAGTTTCAAACCCCCTCCCCACCTGTTGCCAGCCGCTGGCCCTCCTCTAGTTCCTCTCTCTCTCCCACTTTTATTGCTTCGTTCCTTCTCTCTGTTACGCGCACACATTTTCGTTTTTTCTGCCCACTTCCTCTCGTCCTGTCTTTTCACCTCTCTCCCTCTCTTTCTGCCTCTCTCTCCTCCATCTCCTCACCTGCTTCTCTCTCTCCCTCCCTCCCTCCCTCCCTCCCCCCCTCCCTCCCTCCCTCCCTCCCTCCCTCCCTATCTCTCTCTCTCCCCCTCTCCCTCTCCCTCTGACTCTCTCCACACACACACCCTCCCTCCCTCCCTCTCTCTCTCCCTCTGACTCTCCACACACACACTCTCTCTCTTTCTCTTTCGCTCTCTGAAGACATTGTAAAGTAGTGTGGATATTGGACGTGAGTGGCCTGGTTGGTGCTGACAGTGCCAACGAGCAGTGCCCCTCCAAAACCCAGGGTGACGGGAAGCATTAGTGCCCTGTCCAGACCACACTCACCTCCATTTTGTGTCAAAGTGGAGTCATTGAAAGACGGAGCTCCCATAGCTCACGGTAGAACAGAGAGCGTGCATAACCCTATACGTACAGCTCTGCTATTTTTACTGTGTGCAGGGTCACATATCAAGTGTAGTGACAGAAAGGGCCAATAGCAGCACAGACAACCTTGGTCAAAGTGTTAGCCAATGCAGTTGTATGCAAGTCGAAATATCGTAGAGTGTAAAAAAGAGACAAGATAACGTCCTTTTAGGGTTCCCTGGCAATTGTGACATCACCTGCTTTCTGCCTGTATCTGAAGAGCCAATTTGAGAATGACTCATGGCTTTGAAATATTGACTTGTTTATTGGCCAACTCTGGTTGACTATGACCAGGTCCAGCTTTCTGTTCCGATTGGTTATGAGTCTGTGTGTCTGCTTCGAGTTATCGATTTACCAGATGTTATTATGTTATTCTCTTTCTCTCTCGCTCTGTCTTTTTTTTATTGTTTCTCTCTCTTTCTCTCACAATCTCTCTAACTGTCTCTCGGTTTCTCTCTCTCTCTCGTTGTAATTTGGAGACAAACACAGCCCCGCTCGCCATTGCAGGAAGTATTCTTTCTGAGCATTCATAAATAATTTGATAATGTTGTAACATGCGCTGCAAATTTTTATCGAATGTCACTTCCCTATTTATGTTTGCACAGTTCCGCAAATTGTTCCACAAACTGCTGGTTTGCTTCCAATGTGCCCGTGTGGATAGAGTTAAAGCGAAGTTGTTTAAATGTTAAATACACACTACTTTCTAGTGGTGGTTTTATTTGCTGCTAGGCCTGGCAAGGATGCAGAGTGATTTAAAGCACTTGGTCCCAGTTCAATAATATTTCAATTTACATCTCATATTTCTGGAGTGAAAATATTCCTGAAAACCACGGACACCCCTTAGTCTTTAATTGAACACATTTTCCGTAATTATATTAGAATATAAAACTGTATCCTTTTTCTCACACTTTTTGCTCTGGTATATAATTCTATTTGATGTTTCAATAAATAAATATTGAAAGTTGTAATGCAAGATGGTTTTGCAGGTCGGCTTGTTGTAATTTATGGTTTCCTGGTTTGGAGGCTACATACCCAGATAGACAGACACACACACACACACACACACACACACACACACATGGTCGGGGAACATTAGGCGAGGGCTCAGTTGAACGTCACCACAGTGGGTCTCCCACAGCCGTCCAACACCATGGCTTTACCTACCAGTCCCACACTACATGGGAGGAAAGAGTGGAGGCGTGTGTATCTGTTCGTCACTGTGTGTGTGTATAGGGGGGGTCAATATATTGCCGCGTGTGAGGCATGCTAAGCAGAGAAAGTTTGTGGTTAATGTTGGTACAAAACTCTTGAATCGACTCATCCAATCGTAGTCTTGCAGAGTTGTCGCTCATTGGTCAGAGGGAGATGTTGAAGCTGGTTAGAAGGACAGTCTGTGACAAAGAATGTTGTTTATTGGCTATGGGAGAGTATCTGAAGAAGCTGTTTGTTTATTGGTTGACAGGGAGAGCCCCTCTGAAGAAGCTGGTTGTTTATTGGTTGACAGGGAGAGCCCCTCTGAAGAAGCTGGTTGTTTATTGGCTGGCAGCAATGTTTGATGCCGTCATCAGGCTACTGTGGGTTGGGTTTCACACTGAGGTCTGGCCAGTTAGTAGCTCCCTCCCGCTGCACCCCGCTTTTACGAGTTCCTTATTAATGTCCTTATCTTTACTCTCTCACTCACTCACTCACTCACTCACTCTCACACTCACTCACTCACTCACTCACTCACTCACTCACTCACTCACTCACTCACTCACTCACTCTCACTCACTCACTCACTCACTCACTCACTCACTCACTCACTCACTCACTCACTCACTCAATCTCACTCACTCACTCACTCACTCACTCACTCACTCACTCACTCACTCACTCACACATGTCAGAATTAGACGTTCATCCATGTTTACCAAACGTCAAATTTCAAAGTGCCCATCCACCATCCTCGTCCTCAACCCCCAACATAACCAAAGGAATACTGACTTGTATCACGGGTGACCTGGCTGTTCTCACACACACAGACAGACATCCACAGATACACACCCTGACGACACAGTTGTCTTATCTGTCTATTATGGATTGCCTTTTGTCTTATCCCACGTCCCTGCCACTATGACATCAGAAGGCTGCCGCCCTGCCTTGGCGTGTGTATAACACAACCACCTGGTGCTCTGGGGAAGAAGAATCGCACACACTCGTTTGTCTTACACCCGAGTCAGACAACGTCGTGACTCGACAGAAAGGATAAAAGCGCCTGTTCCCTGTTGTAAATGTTGCAGACAGACGAGGAGGAGAGAGAACTGACCCCGATGTAGCGTTCATACATTTAGCTTTATCACTGCACCTGCTCGGCCATAATGAGCCAATATATCTCCTCCCTAATTGCCCTAAATACATATCATAAAGTTAAAAGAAGGAAAGAAAACGCAAAGCCAGGTTTCACTAGTAAAAGGGAGGGTGTAGAGGGGAGGTTATATAGCACAACACCACACACACACACATACACACACACACACACACACACACACACACACACCCCATGTCACCTTAACGAGGTGCAGTAAATAATGGCCAGTCATTTCATTACAGAGGTGCAGCCTGAAAAATTGCTTGCCTCTTAAGCAGCACCAGGATTTTCCCATCTTCCTCCTCCTCCTCCTCCTCCTCCTCCTCCCTTGGCGAAGGAAGAGGGGCATTCAAACGGGTCAATCTTCTGCGCCGGGTATGGCAGTGCTGCTCCATATTTCGGGGTTGGATGTGGAGGGGGTTAAAGGGAAAGGCTGTGTGTGGAACTGGAAAGGGGCGACCCAAAACATCCTACAGTGTGGCGTTTCAGACTTTGATGTTCTACTTCGTAACACGGCATCGTAAACCATCAAAACAGCACACGTTTTAAGTTAAGGGATTCTCTGTGTTGGTTTTGTGTGTGTGTGTGTGTGTGTCTTTACCGTCTCCCTACCTGATAGCTGAGGGACAGGGAGTGTATGGGGGCTGATTTGTGAGGGGAGCTGTGATTCGTTAGTTAGTGATAGTGACAGTCAAACACACCACAGGCCCGATGGCTTTTTATGAGGCCCGGGGCTCTGTCTGTCTGTATTTTGATTCATCACTGTTGACTTCTGATTGGCTATGAAGGGCTTTAACACACCTTCACTCACAAATACACTCACCAATACACACACACACACAGACACGCACAAACACACACACACACCATGTGGAGGGGGGGGGGGGTCTCTTAAAGGCAGCCGAAAGCTGTGTGTCTGCTCCCCTAACGACGCACAGAACGTCGCCAAGGGAGGAAACAGGCCGTAAATACGTAGGTCCCCACCTCACAGGGCATCGGGAGAGTGTGTTTGTGTGTCTCTGTCACCTCGTCTTTCATGGGGATGACTTCATTATCTGAATTTCCACACAGGTTCCCACACTCACACCAACACCACATGAAGAAAAGAGGAGACGCTAACACACACACACACACACACACGCGCGCACACACCCACACACTCTCTCACACACACACAACAAAACAGGTTGTGTGGAGAGAGGTTGCAGATACTCATCCAGGGCCCCTGAAAGCTGTTGTTCGTATGGGACACACACACACACACATACGGGGCATGAATATGTGTGTGTGTCCCATCATCGTGTCTGTAAACGTGCCAAGTTTAGCCAAGGCAGAATTGTATGACAATGCATTCTCACAACTTCATAATGCAGAGGAAATTGAGCGCTTATCAAGGAATGCAATTGATGTCCACTTGGCACATTTGACGTAGGGAAATGATGTGTGTGTCTGCGTGTGCGTTTAAATGACGGTGTGTGTGTCGTCGAGGTTTCGTACTCTACCTCTCTGATCAATGTCACACTCCATTCAACCATAACTTCAGTACTTGTTGGGGTGTGTTTCGTAACCTCAAACATGGCTTCTTCTATCTAGCTATCTTCAAATCAGCCTGCTACAGTTCTGCTGGGTCGTGTTCATTAGTGCGCACTGTAGCAATTCATCTTACAATGGGAAATGAAAATCCAGGTATCAGGACAAGGTAGTTCAGGTAGTCCTTGTCTTTTCAGTATGTTTCCTTCTGTTTGCTGCCCAATGAACACAACCCTGATTTGAGCGTAAAGAGGACCCGACAGGAGTTTGGAATGAGACGTTTTTATGGGTTCGGTTTCCTCCCGTCTGTATACTCATTTGTCATTGCCATAAAAATGACTCATCTCAATCAAATGAATTTAATAGTGTTATAGAAGAACAGCTAAACATGGGTCCAATTGTGTGTGTGTGTGTGTGTGTGTGTGTGTGCGTGTGCACGTGTAAAAACAGCAGCCAGTAAAACTAGCTACATGTTGACGACACACACGACTTTTAGTTCCAGGCCTGAGCTGGGTTGGGCTGTGGTAAGAAGAGGCCCAGACTCTGGCTTTTTATTTATACTTGTGGTGTGCACGCTCGTGTGTGTATGTGTGTTTAGGGGTTGTGCTGCTCTTCCTCAAGCTTCTTTCCTCTCATCCTCTATATATTTTTCTATCTTTTACAACCTCTCTTTTCCTTCATTTCAATTCAATCAGCTGTATTGGCTCAGACATCATCTGGCATTGCCAATGTAAATATATAGGGATATCTCTCTTCCTCTACCCCTTTCCTCGCCCCACAGTCAAGCCCCAGCCCACTAAAGTTAATAAGATATGATTAATGGCTAGCCTTCTCTCTCTCTCTCTCTCTCTCTCTCTCTTTCTCTCCTCTCTTCCTTCCTTCTCCAGTCATCTTTGGAGCAGACAAAAGCTGTCAGGCACAACTGCTTAGAAATGAGCATTATTGGCAGGACCCCCCTTGCGCCCGTCCACCTCTCACCTCCGCTCGCCCACGCGCACACACGCATGCACGCACGCACACACACACACACACACACACACACACACACACACACACACACACACACACACACACACACTTACAGGGGCCCAGTGAGCTGTAGGGGCCTGCATTCTGTCAGGCTCTTTATTGAGCAGCCCTGAGTGTGTGTGTGTGTGGGGAGGGGCCTTCCAGCCGGAAACAGACCCCCTTCCAGAACAGACACACTCACTCACTCACTCACACACACTCAGGTTGTCGTCTCTCATCTTAATTTGCAACGCCTCAAATGCCTAGCCCCATATCCACCTCGCAGCCCCTCTGTCTTGCACATTAGCTGTGTGTGTCTGTGTGTGCATGCGCACATGTTTGTGTGTGTGTGTGTGTGTGTGTAGAGTAATGACTTGTGCCCTGTGTAATGAAGGCTACAGGAAATCCTGTGCAGGTTCCAGGTTGCCCCTGCACCAGATAAATGAGAATGAATGGGCACATGTGTGTGTCACTGTGTAGAGTAGTGCTTGACCTTTCCTCACTTCTCCATCCGGACAGATTTCATACCAGGCTGCCCTCTAGCTGTCATTGGGGAGCACACACACACACACTCTCTCTCTCTCTCTCTCTCTCTCTCTCTCTCTCTCTCTCTGTCTCTCTCTCTCTCACCCTATCTCTCTCTCTCTCTGTCTCTCTCTGTCTCTCTCTCTCTCTCTCTCTCACCCTATCTCTCTCTCTCTCTCTCTCACCCTCTTTCTCTCTCTCACCCTATTTCTCTCTCTCTCCCTCTTTCTCTCTCTCTCACCCTATCTCTCTCTCTCTCACCCTCTTTCTCTCTCTCACCCTCTGTCTCTCTTTCTCACCCTCTTTCTCTCTCACCCCATCTCTATCCCTATCTCTCTTTCTCACCCTGTCTCTCTCTCTCTCTCTCTCCCTCCCTAGTCTGTTCTGGCTATAGGAAATGTCAATCCATATCAGTGATCATTGAATGTAACATCTAGACGGAGGTATGCCTATAGTCTGCACAGGCAGTCAGGCAGTGATACACGCGCGCACATGTAAACCCTAACATGCAGACTTTTTGTTACACACACACACACACACACACACCAGCTAAAAGCCAGCTAAATCTGTGTTTGTTGTGGCTGGCGGTCTCCCGAAGCAGAACAACAATAAACGAAGAGAGAGATGGAGAGAGAGAAGTTTATCATCCGACTCCCTCCTCCTCCCAGCATTCCCCTGGGCTCCGCTGAGGAGCCCCCTGTTGTAGGCCGACTTCCCCAGGATACGAACACGTAAACCAGATAGGGCCACAGTAGCTGCCACAACACTATTGTACTGCCTGTACCGCTCTCCTTAGGTTGTGTTAGCAAACGCCTTCCTGTTTTCCCAAGCCGCGAACGCTCTTTACAAGGAAACCTTTCAACGGGCGTGTGTATGTTGACAAACTGGGAGGACATGTGGGTCCTGAAAGCTGGGCAATGGGCATTCCTGGCTGAGAAAAGGCTTCTTGGTTTCTTTCTGTTCATTCTCTCGTCTTGAAAGGACTTGCTGGTGACATTAAGGAGTTTTGAGGCTGTTGTTGTTTTAGGGCTGCTCGTTTCCTGTTGGTGTGTTTCGGTGCTATTCACACCATGGATAGCGCTCCTGTTGAAATCAGAAAGACATGGCTGCTAGATATATACACACACGCACACACACACACACACACACACACACACACACACGCACACGCACACACACACACACACACACACACACACGCACACACACACACACATGCGCATGAACACATACACACTCTTTCTTACTCTCTCTCTCACTTTCATTCACTCACACACACAGAAACACTGACACACATACACACATACACACACACACAGAAACACACATCTCAGTTTGAGGTGTAATGTTACAGATATGGCTGTGTCTTTGTGCACCCTCTTGACCCCCCCACCTCCCCCATCAAATCTGAACCAATCTCTCCGCAATGTGGTTTGGGTTTGGAGAGACCACCGCAGGCCTCCCCTTACACACACACACACACACACACAGACAGACACACTCTCTCTCATACACACACTCATACACACACTCATACACACACACACAGAGCGCACACAGAGCGCACCCTGGTAACCACAGCATGGGTCTTTCTCATCGATTACACCCAGAGCCTAGCTAAGCTGTCAGATTCAGAGCAGGATAAGAGAACTTAACCCCAAACACACACACTCTCTCTCACACACACACACACACACACACATATACACACACACACACACACTCTCACACAATGTATACCTACCTGGGTGTGTGTTCTCACCATCAGACAAGCCAACAAGGCACTAAGATCCCAAGTCCTATATATCCTAAATAACACCCAATCTATGAGAAATGTGCATAGTTTGCAGTATATCACCCATTACCTACTGAACATGTGGACCACTTTCTTATCCTTAAATCTCAACTTTGTTCACAAATCAGGCTTCATTTTGATTAATTTCAGAAGTAGCTCAAACTTCTCATCCATCGCTTCCCCCACAGGTGACACTTTGCTGGTAATTCCTCCCTTATACCACATGTCCATAAAGCAGGACTGACAGACTGACAGCCACGAGGCCTGCATGACTGCCCACACATCCATTAAGACTCCAAGCTGTCAAAGGTTCCTGTCTTTGTTTGCCGTGGACCCGTATATGCGTCGCACCCGGGAGCCCTCTTATCACCCCTTCCTGTTGCATTGGTCCCAATTTCCTGGCCACTAGGAGTCTGTGTTATTGTTCGAATCTTTTGAAAATGTATAATTCTCTCCCTTCCTTACTTCAGGCTCATCATTGACGTGTACTTGAGTGGATCTCTCTCTTCAAGTAAAATCTACTTAGTGAACCTTATTTTGTATTACCTAGATAGGACTCTGAGGCTCCGTTCCTATGCCAAAGGACCCCCCCCCCCACACACACACACACTCACACACACCCCCACACACACACGGACGGACAGAGATTCACGCACTGCATAGTTGTAGTGTTTGGTTCAAGGCAAAGACATGCAAAGACATACTGTGGTCCAGCCAAACTGCCACTGTCAACACCAGTGGAGGCTGCTGAGGGGAGGACGGCTCATAATAAATGTATTTGATACCCTTCCACCCATTCCGCTCCAGCCATTACCACGAGCCCGTCCTCCCCAATTAAGGTGCCACCAACCTCCTGTCGTTAACACACACACACACACACACACTCTGCCACAAGCCTCTCAGGCAGATCAGCTCCACACCCACACACCTGTTCAATTTAATTGGTCCCTTGTATAAAGGGCACTTCTTAACACAGCTAAGTAGACTTTGGAGAAGTACCCTGGTATTTAACCCCCTAAAACAGGGAATGTCTGTCTGTCTGTCTGTCTGTCTGTCTGTCTGTCTGTCGGTGCACATGTGCATGGGTTGTACCTTAGCCGAGTGGTGGCAGGGTGTGTCTCTGCTCAGGCAGGTGTTTTACGATGTCACATGTGGCCCTCGCTTCTCAGGAGGAGAAGAATAGAAGGTAAATAAAGAAACAATATGGAGTAGGGTTTTCTGCCTCTGTTGCATCTCATTTGAGGCCTCGTAAATCAGGGCTCGACCTGCATATAGAGTGTTCGCAGCCCCCCCCAACACACTAACATGCAGCTCATTAGAGCCCACAGCCAGACCCTCTGCTACCTTGCAAGGTGTGTGTGGGGGTGGAGGTTATGGGTGCTCAGTGTGTAAAGCCTGGTCAGGAGTGCCCCTGCAATTCCACCGCACCCCCCCCACCCCTCTACATCGCTCGCCTCAGCCGAAGCTGTTCCCCATCTGTTCATAAAACATGTACAATACCCGTGTTTGAGCTCCCAACAGGCGCTGGGACAAGTGCACTCTGACTTGAACCTGCGCAAGACATTGGCTCTTTTTGCTTTTTTTTTTAAAGGGGATAATTTCGCCTCTATGCCTGGTTAGTTTTCAGTGACTGTTTTCACACATAAAATGAAGGGTCTGGACTGCATCATTTCGGACTGCTTAACGTATAAATGGTGGCGGCAGTAGATCACTGTTTTACTATGTTGTCCACTGCAGAGTGGGAAGAGAATTAAGTACTGAGGTATTCTCTGTGAGCTCAGTGTAGAGGACAGTGTATCAAAGGAACTCTTTTTCAAGTTGACATTGAGTATGGCTAGCTAATCGCTTAAAACATGGACGACAAAAATGGTCCAATCGGAGCAGTCAAGCTAATCAACTCAACATGTCTGGTTTCCAGTAAAGCGCTGAAGGACAAGACTGTTTGCGTGGAAAGGAAACCTATCGCACAATCAGTGTCTTACTCTAACTCACTGTCACAGTCAGGTACTTGCATGCGAGGCATCCACAGGTTATTGTTGATGTTAAAGACCTGCAGTGCTACGTGCTACATGCTACATGTGCGTAGGCGTTGTTTCATTATTTTTAGCGCTAAAAGGCTTCGTTATCTCCAAACAAGTTAGTAGTGGAGTAACCTAACACTCCTTCTCCCCACGGGCTCACCACAACGCCATAGTGTGAGGCACAGCTGCAACTTTGGGGCACACTTATGTTTAGTTAGCGTACCGCGCTCACCAGAACCGTGTGTGAACATGAACCGGCCTTCTCACCTCGGACCAGACCCGCTATTTCCATATTTACTCACAAAACACCACACCTTCCCTTCACCGACACCACACCTTCTGCAATCGCTCACTCCCTGACCAAGAAGGCCATTCAGAGTTTACGAGCAACAGAATCGAGCAAGCCTGTAAATGTTCTGTTGGAAAGTCAGATAACATTTATTTTTAAACTGTAACCATAGAATTCAACTGGGAAGGTTAGACCAGAAACGTAAATATCCTACAACCAACTCAAATGGCCAAAACGTAAATATGTTACTAGTAAATCCGTGAGATTGGTTTGCAATATAAAAGAAACAGAGAGGTAGAAGTTGAGGTGAGAGGAGGCTGATTATGAGCCAGCAATGAAAACCCCTAGCCAGCCCTGTCTCGTCTCAGCCCCCAGAGGATCTGCCCAGCGACCAACAGAGTATCAGTTCCACCAGAATACTCCACCAAGAGAAATTAGATCTTCTATAGAGCTTTGTGGAGGAGCAGAGCTGTGAGATTTTCCTCCTTCCAGGCTCTTCTGAGGGCATAGGTTAACAGACAGACACCTGGGTCATGTTCATTAAGGCAGGCAATGGAAACTGTTTTAAAGCGTTTCGCAACTGGAAAACGAAAATGTGCTTTTCGTAGGGGACAAGTCCATGTTGTCCCTCCCTGTTTCAGTCTGTTTTCTTCCATTTGGTGCCTAAATGAACACTACCTTGGAGCCTTCAGACACTCTCCACACTCTCTAGAAACTGTCATAGTCTTATTTGCCACCAGCGAGAGCCATTGTCCCACCAAGCTACTACCACTACATTGATCTTGTTTTCATTTGGATTCTTGTCTTGTACCACCAGGCCTTCGTCTGTGTATCATTCACTCAGTGCCCTTTGGTTGTTCTCGTTTTGCAATAGTTTATACTCAGTTATACTATGCCCAATATGTTCACATTTTAGTGAGAAAGTTGATATTGGACATGTAACCTGTAATATTTGCTGAGCCCTCTTCAGAAATCTTTCATTTTAGTGGCTGAACTTCTCAGTCTTGTGTGCTTAGCAGCAATCATGGCGCAGCAGTTTTGAAGTATGTGTGGTGTGCTCCTCGTCTAGAGCAGAGAGGTTCATTTTCCTCCAGCAGTAAATAAATAAAATGGTGGCAGCTCGCGATCAACTCCCTGGTTTCTTCACTTAATTTCTACCCCACAATGAGCCTCTCTTCTTTCCTCTCCTCCTCCTTTCCTCCGTCTCCTCTCATCTGTCTAAGGGGTAACCTGAAACTGCTCCCTCGTTCCCGGGGCGGCCCAGGGGTTACAAAGGGTGATCAATATGTGCCAAAGAAAGTCTTTAGACAAGTGAAAGAAGCCGCAGTTTTCTCGACCTTCCCCTCCTCCTCCCTCCTTTCCCCCTTTCCTCTCGGAGCGACAAGGTTAGGGGCCCTTGGCAGATAATGTTCTGTCTACTGACAGATATGGACACACACACACACACACACACACATACACACATACACAGTGTTGAAAATCCAAAATGTCCCTTTTAAGGGACAAATAGTCAAAATAACCCTCTTTGGAGCCAATGGTTTGAGAGATGTGAAACTTTCTGGTATTATCTTCTTTGAACATGGTAATTCAGGCAACTTTGATATGATGGTGACTAAAGAGATGAAATTCACACACACACACACATACTTGAGAAGATAGAGGCTCAGCTCTGTGTGTGCTGGCTTTTAAAACAGGTTCACCTCTGACCTCTGTGTTCTCCAACAGGTGGTGGATGAGATGGGAAATGTCAAGTTCTGCCTGGACGAAGGCTCGGAGGCTGGCGGGAGCTGGCTCAAGTACGTACGCACCGCCCCCTCCTTCGAGGAGCAGAACCTGGCGGCGTGTCACCTCAGTGGAGACCAGGTGAGTGGCGCCTCCTTCCTTCTATGGGCTGCCAGGGTTTGGTGGTTGGGCTGTGAGTGGCACCTCCCTCCTCCTATCAGCTGCCAGAGTTTAGTGTTTGGGGCGGTGTGGCACCTCCCTCCTCCTATCAGCTGCCAGGGTTTAGTGGTTGGGGGAGAAGTTTAGAAGCACCTAACACATGGCAGTGTCAGAGTGGCTATTGCCTTTCTTCCTACCCACACAGTGGGAAGAACAGTGGACTATGAGTCTAAGTGTGTGTGTATGCTTGTCATTGTTAGTGTGTGTGTGTGTGTGTGTGTGTCTGCGTTCGTCTCAGTAAGCGTTGTGCGCATGATTTTATTTTTTTATTTCACCTTTATTTAACCATGATGATGAGTAAAAGAATGGCTCTATTGTGTGTCCAAGGCTGGTACGTGAGTGCCTCGCTGAGGAAGTGACTCATGTTAAGAGGTAGAACAATAATACACCGACACACCTGCGTCTCATAATCACTCTGGGTCCTTCTCTGGAAGCCAGCCATACTCTCTGCCCGTCCAGAAAGGAAACCTGGAAATGGAACACTCCTGGAGGAATGCCCACACTCTACCACTCACTTGGTCATAAAACCCAGCCGAGCCCAACCCCAATATCTGGGTGCCGCTTTAAGGCTCTCTCCTTAAAGGTGTTCTACCATATGCAACTACCAGCATACAAAGAACCTAACATGTCAGTGATACAGTATATCTGTGCTAGGAGGAAGGATATTTTTTTAAAGGAATACATTGGCTTGTTTGCCACAAGTGCCTTGTCTAGTTTCATGCACGTACAGTGTATGTAAATCAAACCAATAATGATTTCCTGTTTTACAATTGGTTCTTGTTGTCCGAGCTTGTCCCACTCCCGTCCTTGTCTCTGTCCCTTGTACTGGTGTGTCCATTCTGACGGTGACATATGAGACACCATTGGGGGCCTTCCAGAATAGCTGGGTACGCTATAGGCTCTAATCCTGGTCAGGTTTTCACATCAATGTCCCCCGCTACCCCAAACACAGTCTGAAAAGGCACCCTATTCCCTATATAGAGCATTGGGCTCTGGTCACAAGTAGTGCACTTTATAGTGAATAGGGTGTCTTTTTAGACCCAGCCAGAATCAAAGAACAAACGGGTCTTACATCCATATCTGGGGGTTGGGCATGTCCCAGATCCAATGGTTCGTTTTGGACCTAGGATCATTTCTTAGTTGTTTGTACTCAGTGGGCTGCTTTGCTTTTGTTTGCGTGGCCTTGTTTTGTCTAGTGGCTCGCGGGCACAACCTTATAATTTATTTACAAACACCACACACAAACACAGTGCAAAAATGCATAATTTATCAAACTTTGTTACTTTGCTGCTTTTTTTTTTATCAGCATGCACAATGCATGAGTTTATGGAAATATGCTCACGACAAGCAAATTCGAATCCTTCGGTAACATTTTAAAACAGCAGAAGATCATTTATTTACCCGTTTACTCATATGTCATTAATGTTGTAGTGTATCAGAAAAGACATGGATAATCATGTATATTTAAACAATTAGGGCAGCACCGCGTTTTGAAATGATTTCATACATTTCAGTGCAGGTCCAAATAATTTACTTTCTTTCAGGGAATGAGAAAAATGCTTTAATGGTCGTCAATATTGACCTAAGTGTGAATGAATGAGTGTCCATTTCCCTGTTCAATTAATTGATTGTGAAATGACGTGTGTGTGCATGTGTGTGCGTGTGTGTGTGTGTGTGTGTGAGTGCATGTCCGTCTAGTAGTAAGGATGAAGCTGCACAGATAGGGAGGGGGCTTCCTTCCTCAATAGGCCCAGCCATTCAGAGAGCCCATTGACCTCTGAACCCCTCAGCCCTCATTTCTCAAGATGCTCTTAAGCAGTTTGTCATAACAACATCAAGTACGCACTGAGTCCTGCCAGCTCCTTCTGCTCGCTACGCCAAGGAGAGCACACACACACACACACACACACACACACTAAATTTATTCTAAATCAATATGCAGGTTCCTAACCTGAAGGTTAAGCAAATGAAGGAAGCCAGTTAGGCAATTAGCCTGTGTGTGTGTGTGTGTGTGTGTGTGTGTGTGTGTGTGTGTGTGTGTGTGTGTGTGTGTGTGTGTGTGTGTGCGTGTGTGTGTGTGTGTGTGCGTGTGTGTGCGTGTGCGTGCATCTGTGTTTGTGTGTGTGTGTGCGTGCGTGTTGGAAAGAGGGACAGAGCCGAAGCTTGTTTAGAAGCATCCCAGTCCTAATAGTGTTTCCATCTACGAAATGCAAGGTCACAGAATTACAGGAGACCCGTTTCCCCATAGCCAAAAGCCTGTCCTCATACACAGAGTGGTGTTCTGTCTCGGATGGTAAACGTAGGCTACACAGCTCGCTGAAGAGCAGAAGCATCAAGCATGTCCACCCTCTTGTCACACGGTCCTTGTCTTTTGTGTCTCAAGAGGACAAGGCCCCCCTACACCCCATGTTGTTTGATCTCCCATTTCCCTCAGCTTTGATCACACACTCCCTTGTGATAAATAGGCCGTTGTGTGTGTGTGTGTGTGTGTGTGTGTGTGTGTGTGTGTGTGTGTGTGTGTGTGTGTGTGTGCGCGTGCGCTTGAGGGGGACAGTGGGGGATTATTCTGGAACTTAATGGCATTGATGGATGATGTATCTGTCCCCTGGACACTCAAAAGAAATGGGGAGAGGTCAAGATTTGTCTGAGAGCTGTCAGGCCAGTACTGTCAAGAGAGACAGCTCATATCACAATACATCACACAGACTGCTTAAAAAAGACTATACCCATGACATGGCTCAGCTTCATTTCCGGGAATAATTATAAAACCTATTTTGAGTTGTTCATGTAAATCTCTACTGTCCTTGCAGTGATACGTTGTAAAAAAGCTATGATATTTTGTGGGTATTGTTGCAGCAACAACCTGACGACTGTGACAGTATTTGTATGTGGACATTTTGTATTTACACACATTATTAATAACTACGATTTTATTTAACATTAATATATGTCTCTATTCTTCACATAATTTTTTTCACTCAAATTGTTGGTTGTAAAATGCTGATTAAGAGAGAGAATTGTTCAATTTGTCAGAAAAAAATAACACATTGTCACAGGAATAATACATCTATTGAGGAAAATGTATTTGGTGTAGGGTTTAAAAGTATACATAATATAGGCAAAAAAAATGTAGGCTTATAAAACAACTGTTAAATATTGTTTTCAAAACAGTTATCATAAGCCTATTTAATAGTAAGTCATGTCACTATATTTTATTGCAGGCAATTGCGAGTTTAAATAGGGCTCACGCGTTGCAATTACATAAATCGTTTATTCAATGTAGCAAAGCAGGTTCCATTTATGATAACAAGGTCAGTTGATACCAATTATTTTGAACGTATCCAAATGTTTCATGCCCTTGTTTACGTCTTTGGCACAAATATGTGTACTCTTGCACAAACTGCGAAAAGCATCTGGTGAAAGATAACAAGTTAAAACAGGTGTAGAGACTTGTGTTTAAAGCCTCAACTAAAAACACATTGCTTAGCGTTGTTTCGAAAGCCTTTAAAACACCCACTAAGGTGCGCCTCACCTACAAGCTTTTTATCGCCCACGTGTGTGTTTTTAAAAAAAGTATTTGACCGCTAGATACATTATTTCCATCAATAATAGATGAATTTAGTGGTAAGAGCGGAGACGGAGCTGTGGGGAGGGGTCTCCTAGTCAGATCAGGCAATCCTTTGGTCTGAGATAAGGACGGGAGGAGGAGTGGCCTTCGGATAACTCCGGGCGCTCGATGGGGCAATAGGGAATCACTAGCCTAATGAGAGAGAGCTCCCCTCATCATCAAAGACGCGCTCACACAGACTAGAGAGTGGCGGCTTCAGCTCCAACCAGGGACGACACGCCGCAGCCTGACTGGCCGCCTGCCTCCTCTCTCTCTCTCCCTGGCCCTGCCTGCCACCCCAGCCCCGGCCTGACGGCCTCGTTCCTGTAATGATACTATGGGTTGTGTTGCCAACTCCACCGGGACTCAACTGCTGTTACAACTGGAAGCTCTAAGAACCGCGGCGCAACTTTCCCAACTCTACCACCTCACCGAGAACAGCAAGGTCAGAGATAAACATGTCTGTCGCATAATTGCCCGTGTGTAAATGAATAATAATAATATTAATAGTCTAATACTATAGCCTACAAAACAATCATAATAATAATAATTACGATAATAATGTGCCTTCTCTTGTCAGTGATTAGGAATATTTGGCCTAGCCTCTAAGCACACCTCCGTACTGTCATAACAGTATAAGATAAAAGTATTATATGAAGTTACTACAGTTTTACTATTCTGTGTGAATGTGTTTTACCTCTCGCAATGTTTTGCTGTGTGAAGGCCTGCATGAGGATGAATTGTTGTTTAAACTGGTGGTGAGCGCCCCCATGCGTCCGCACAACACATATTGTGGCTGGTTTTTTCAGTGTATTTCTACTGTATTTTGTTCATTGCTTGGTGATTGTATATAACTGTGGGCCTACATGTTTGCTCATAATTCAGCCACATTGCCTATTCAATTCAACATGATCCTAGGCCTATTTTGTAGTTAACGTGTAATTATGTTGCTCTTTCGATTTAACAAGCAAAAACACACATTTCTTGCAACCTCTATGTTTCAGTCGCTCAAATTAAATCAGCTGTCGGCCTACATGTTTTAGACACGTTTGTATTATTTTAATTGCGTACGGGTATGCATGCAAGTTGTTCTGTAAATTAATGCACTCCCGTTATTTCGCATTTGATTTGGCATTTCGTGTCATTGTCTGCGTCTGCATCCCTTTCTAAAAAATAATAGCCTACGAGACACGGTCCGTTTATTTCAATTTTGGAATCTTCAAATATACTTGAACTATATCTTTGTTTACATCCCAAATTATGTTTGTATTTGGCTCATTGAATTCAACTTATTCTAGGCCATTTTTTTGTCGCGTGGAGTCAGCCTGAATTCTAATAACAATGAGTTATTATGGTTTTTTAAAACCCAGAAGAAGAGCGTCATTGGGTAGCCTAATTATTGTGGTAAATAAAAAAAATAATATTGCCTCCTATCATTTTTTATTAAATATATATAAATAATAATCTTTCGATTTTTAGAAACAATAATAATGAATGTGCATCGATGAATAGACCTATCACTATCACATGTTTATATGATAAACAATTGCTGTAAAGTAGACAAAAAAACGAAATCGGATTTATAAATGCATTTATATACCAAGCAATTTAAATATTAAATAAACGAGTTGGGCTGTAAGGACAATTGTCAAATAGCCTTTTTTTGATCAGGCCTACATAAATAGGCCTAATACAAATTATTATTTGTATTGTTGTTGCCATTAATAACAATAATAACAACAACGATATTGACAGATGAAGATATTAATAAGCCTATTAAATCGACGGCAATGAAGAGTAATTGATTTATTAATGACACAGACTATAGCTTTTTTGTTGACTATACTGTCCCTAACCGCCTTCTCACCCTCCCTTTTCTCTTTAACAGATTTATTATAAAGCTATTAGGGATATTGAAGTGGGGGAGGAGCTCCTGGTGTATATGAAGGACGGACTTTTCCCGGAGGGATCGATGGCACCGAACCTAGAAGGTAAGATTAATGCGCATCATTAGCGCATATTTTAAACAAACTCTAAACGAACATCCTGCGCGGCTTTGTTGGCCAATGTGGCTATAGAGTTGAGAAACTCTTTCACATATGCTAAAGATGCTGCGTTTGGATTTAACCTTCAGGACAAATTCGTTGTAAATTTAGCCGCCCAAAATAATTGACGTTTTGAATCTTTGAATCATTATTTTAGATACAGATTTCATAGGCCAAATATATGTACCCCAAATAACCTCTTTCTATGGTATTCTTGAGGAAGATCCAAAACGTCATCATTATTTTTGGACAAAATTCACACGGATTGTGTGTGTCCCCTTCCTTTGTGTCCTATCATGAAAATAGATCTGATTGCTATCCCATACACCCACCAATGATGAACTCAGTCCTCATCCAACCTCGGACAATTGCTTCAGTCTAGCCCAGCGTTTCCCATACCCTAGGACTACACAGCTGATTGAAACAATCAAAGCTTAATGATGAGTTGGTTATTTGAATCAGCTCTCTAGGGCAAAAAACAAAACGTGCAGGGGCGGGGAACAGGACCGAGTTTGGGAAATCCTGGTCTAGTCTAGGGGTCAGCTATCACTTTCCAAAATGTCTTAAGCCTCGGCCTACATGTATGTATGTTGAAAATATTATGAAGTCCTGAAAACAATTGCAAATAAAATGATGTTGGCTATTTCTTGAAATGTAAATCACGTTTGTAGGGAAGGATTTGACAAGTAGGCCTATTATGTTTGTAGGGAAGGATTTGATGTAGGCCCTGCCATACTTACCTTGTTTTAGAATTAATATAGGATAGCCTTAACCTATTAGATAGGCTATACTGTAGCATATTATTGGAATTAATAGGTTTTGTGATGGGGATAAAAGCGTTTTATTAGCCTAAAGTCAACAAGTGACAGAATAGTTAGGTAAAACACGAGGTTAGTGGCAAATGAGATTTGATGCTGGGTCATTTTACGATAACTGAAATCCAATGACTTTGTTTTTGAGAAATCTCTATAATATCAGAATGGGGACCTCCCCACACTTCGGATTTCATGTTTTGGCATGTAGGCCTATTGTTTATTTTTATGGATTCATGTGGTTTTGTCTAACATGCAAATTGTCTTGAGCCGTTCCAATTCATTTAGGACTACGACATTTCAGTCATGCTTGTTGTACATGATCTTGTAGCCTAGGCTACATGTCAAAGAGAACGTCATTTCATCATTCCCATTTTGATCCAGGTACTCCATTTTGATCCAGGTGAGGTAAGGCATACATCAGTTGAACGTTTGAACATCTTGGTCTTTTTGCAATGAAGTGGGGCTATGTTTTCACTTGTCATGGACTATAAAAACGGTGTAGACAGAACACGGTATTCGTGAGCCATAGATGTTCTAACACACAAAATGTTTTCTCCCCCCCGAAAGCCTCCCTCAGATCTCTTTGCCAAAAGAACAGGAGAGGGGGTGAAAGGATAGGAACGGGACGTAAGGCGAGAGATTTGTAAAGAGAGCAAGAGAAAACGAAAGAGACTGACATATTGCGAGAGTTTGGGAAAGATAGAAAATGGAGGAGAGGCAGAATGAATGAACAAATTAGTAACAAAAGGAAAGGTAGACTGTGTGTGTGTGTGTGTGTGTGTGTGTGTGTGTGTGTGTGTGCGTTCGCTAGAGAAAAGAAGGGGAGAGGAATAGCTTGGCGGCTGCACCACTCTTCGGCTGGCTTATAGGAGCTGGAATTTGAAGTGGGGCTTGAGGAGTCCCCCGAGACCTCACCCATGCTCCCAGATTAGTCGCTAAACTGCACATAATTGTGTTCCCCTACATCTCCCAGAAAGCTATTAGTCTCCCATTTATGAGCCCTCTCACCGTCCTCCCTCCGCAACATTCCTCCTCTCGATTCCGGAGTGTTACTGATGGAACACAGATAATGGCGCCAAAAGTATTCTTCGGCCTTAAAACGCCCCGCACGCCTCCTATCTAGCATTGTAGGCCTCGAGTCGAACGCCATGTAGCGGTGAAGCCGATGGCTAGGTGCGGTTCTGCCCGGTCCTCCTCGCGTTTCACTTCCCACTTGAAGTGCTGTTTGATGTGACAAAGCCTCTGTGTCATAAAACGGGTAACAAAGCCTCAATAAGCGCTTTTTATAAGCCTGTTCGTGGAAACACGTCGCAGCTTTCAAAGGTGACACATCCAAATAGCTTGGCGCTGAGGTGTTTTTTAGGTTGGAATGGAACATTTAACACAGCAAAACGCTCACTCCGTTATGAGTTATGTGGCTAGGGTGGCAGCTATGCATGCATAGTGTTTGAGTTTGAAGTAATGGACGACTACGACCAAAGAGGGTCATTTGTTCAAATACATGTTTAGACAAAGTTCTGTTGCTACACTTCTGCCCTTTTAATGGCTCTAGACATAGCCAGCGGAATAAATGTAGGCATACAGTAGAAACCAGATGAGCCATGCACTGTAAGTCATTTTGAATCAACTTGTCTGCTTTGCTATTCGATGACTAATAGTTACAGTGTGGTGTGTTAGGGGGATCTCTGGTGCCCTCACGCAGTGCCCACTAGGGTCACGGCAGAGCGGGCATCGTGGGTTGATTGGCGCTCTTAAACCTCCATGGGGTTGGTGACAACCTAGCCGAACCCCGCATGGCTCATTCTTCTTGGACAACTTCCACCATCTACTCCCCCTCCCCCCCTCTCTCTCTCTCATTTGGCCTGAGTTGTTGAACTTGGCGTCCAAGTCAGGAACCCGCCATTGAAAGCCCCTGCCTCCAAGTTTTATCGGTTTGACCTTGGTTGGGAAAAGTATTACAAAGGCTATCATGCTGGAAAACACAATGACAAATGTGTAGCCTATTGTTTCCTTTGCTCGCTATAAAGCCAAAGAACAGCCACTACTACTGGACTTAAAGTAATCAGCTATGAGTTAATTAAGGTGTAAAGCCCTCTAGCCCAGGCTACATTTGATTTTTAATAGATTTTTCCTTTTACATCAACACCAATTGGAGGGTGGTTATTTTAAGCGTTTGAACATGCTCTTGATTAGCTTGGACATGAGAGTACGGGGTATGGGCTACCCTGAGATTTCTTTTCATACAAGTTTGAAGGCTAGGCATTTCTGGATGCTCTTGCCTTGTTTGTAGTTGTGTGTTCAGTTTGGGATCATGGATGGATATAGGCTGGGGAGCTATGCTGTTATCCTGCTCAGACTTTTACCTTTCGCAGGTGTGTATTGTTCGGTCTTTGTCCAGATGACGCATGTATCCGATAAAACAGTTGGGACAAATCAAGTTGTGTTGTTTTGCAGACGAGCAGATGTACCGCTGCGAGGACTGTGACGAGCTGTTCACCTCGGCCCTGGAGCTGCGGCGGCACCAGAAGTACTCGTGCGCCAGCGCCGGCTCCCTGTTCGACACGCTCAGCAACGAGGACTTCAAGCAGGAGCGCGACGACAGCGACCATGAGCCCGTCCATGAGTGCAAGGATTGCGAGAAGATCTTCCCCAACGAGTACAGGTGCAGCACATATACACACACACACACACACACATGCGTCATTGAGAACACACACACATGCACACACACAGTGGTACAATCACCTCTACACTAATGATTGGAGGTGTATCATCATTATCCTAAAGGACTGTGTGTGTGTGTGTGTGTGTTCCCTGTCCAGTCTGGGCCAGCACATGATTGTGCACACAGAGGAGCGGGAGTACAAGTGTGACCAGTGTCCCAAGGCCTTCAACTGGAAGTCCAACCTCATCCGTCACCAGATGTCCCACGACAGCGGAAAGCGGTTCGAGTGTGAAAACTGCGATAAGGTACAGCACACCCGGCACGTAAGTTGTGCACTCAAACACTGGCTCTTCTCCTTCGCTACCTTGGTGAATGCTGACACTAGCTACAGTAGCGACTTGAATGAGGAGAAAATCCATCCTGTATGTATGTAGGAACACGTGGTTGTAATCGTGTGATGTCATGATTAAGTCGGCAACCATAAACCCAACTTAGTACCAACTTAATCATGTGGGTTTATGTTAGATGACTTGTGTCACTTGTTTCAGTTTATGCAGCTTGGTTGACTGGCCATCAAGTTAGTTGTTTGTGAATGTCACCACCATCAATGTTAATAGGCCATAAACTGAGATAGATCATCAGGTTTTGTGTTGTCTATGATGGCAGTAAAATCCATTTTACTCAGTACTATTTATTACAGTGATCGGATGACTGTGATCGCTGGCCATAACTGCTTTATATCTGTGCGTATGCATATGTGTGTGTGTCAATGTAAACGTGCCGGCCACCCCCCCCCCCCCCCTCCCCCTACCCGTAGGTGTTTACGGACCCCAGCAACCTGCAGCGCCACATCCGCTCACAGCACGTAGGAGCGCGCGCTCACACCTGCCCCGAGTGTGGCAAGACCTTCGCCACCTCCTCGGGCCTCAAGCAGCACAAGCACATTCACAGCAGTGTCAAGCCCTTCATCTGTAAGTCTGAGTCGCCACCGCCCCTGTCGCCGCCACGGCCTAGCCAACCCACATCTAGTTCTACCTCCTCCCCGTGTCCAAAGGCCTCCTCCTCATCCTCCTCTTCCTCCTCCCTCCGTCTCTCTCCAACCCCAGGCAGGGCCAGTGACAGTAGCAGACACAATCCCATAGGTCAGAGACAATTCCATGACCCCCATCCCTTTTTCAACCGCCATTTTGTTTTGCGTTTTTCCTACCTTTTTTGCTTGTTTTTGTTATCGTCCTCCTTCCCCCTCTCTGTGCCTCTCACTCTCCTTCTCTTTTTGTTGTATGGGTCACACTTTATTTTGAAAGTCCAGCTTAGAATTGGATAGAGGGCGCAATTGCAATGGTACAGATAGGAGTTGGGCCCTCTATTCAACTCTATGGTCCCTCTGCAGCTGATATGTTACTGAAAATAGTTTATTGATAATTTGTTGAGCATCTTTAGGGGGACTTTCAAAAAAAGTGTTACTTTGTGTGTTCCTTTTTGGTTTCTTTTCCTTCTGTGTGTGTTTTTTTCCCCTCTGAGGGTGATATAAAACGAATTTCCCGACGGCATGGGCAGATTTGATATGATCAAAGTGGATCCACAGTATCCGCTTCAGCTCCCCATTGAACGATGCCGGAAGCCATGATCTCTTCTTCTCTCACTCAACTTTCTGCTTTGCATTTCTGTTTGTACTCATGTGCACGTATGTGTGTATATGCCTATATACATGTATACGTACAGTATGTATTCAAGCATCACTTCATAGAACATAGTGTGAAAATAGTCAGCTTAACCGTATATTGCCCCATGTGGACATATGGTAGGTGTGTTGCCAGTCATAGTGATTCAATGGCCAATAAGTATGAAGATGAAAACTTGTCACTGGACTTCACCAAAAGCATGTACGGCTTCTGATTTGTATAGATATACAGTCTTTAGACCAAATGAAGGCGCGATGTACATGTATTTTTCTCTAAGTAGCCTAGTGTTGTATCCGTGTAGACTGTTGACTTTACTCTGGTACTCTGAGTTAGTGACAGTGTTTAAATGGGCTTAACCAGGCCCATGTGGGCTGTGTGTCTCCCCAGGCGAGGTGTGCCACAAGTCCTACACGCAGTTCTCCAACCTGTGCCGCCACAAGCGCATGCACGCCGACTGCCGCACCCAGATCAAGTGTAAGGACTGTGGCCAGATGTTCAGCACTACCTCCTCCCTCAACAAGCACCGGCGCTTCTGTGAGGGCAAGAACCATTACGGCCCTGCTGGGGGACTTTTCGCTCCCGGCATCCCCATGAGCAGCAGCCCCATCCTGGCCAAGTCTAAGCACCACCATCCCCACCACCACCCGGGCCTCAACCACTCGGGCCTGGCCTTCCCCGACTACTTCCCCTCCCGGCCACACCCTCACCCCCATGCTGGCCTTCCCTTCTCCCCTGGGCCGCATGGTTTCCCTTCGCTCTCCCACGGCTTCCCGGGCCTTTTCCCCCCCTCGCTCTACCCCCGGCCGCCCTTACTGCCCCCCAGCCCGATGCTGAAGAGCCCCCTGGGCAACAACAGTAACAACGGTGGGATTCAGGAGGGCAAGCTGCCCCGCAGCCCCCTGGACGGGCCTCCACTGTCTCTGGTCAGCTCCATGAACAACAACAATGGAGGTGGTAGTCTCCTCAGCAGCCAGGAGAGGGAGGACAAGGATAGGCTGGCGTACGGCGAGGCCAAGGCCAAGGCCAAGATGTCGGAGGTGTCGGACGGCAGTGACCTGGAGGACGTCAACACCACCAGCGGCACCGACCTGGACACCACCACCGGCACCGCCTCGGGTTCAGACTTAGACAGCGACGCAGAGAGCGAGCGGGAACAACGGGAGCGGAGCACCGGCGCCAAGAGGAGGAAGGCGGCGGGCGCTGGAGGGGCGAGGGGGGCGGAGAGGGCGGGTCTGGACGGGCGGCCGGACGACGTGAGTAGTGGCTCGGTGTCGGCGGTGTCCAGCTTGAGCAACCTGGCCTGCGAGCGTCCCTCCTTCCTCTCCGGCGCCTCCCAGCACTCCTTCTTCCCGCCTCCGGAGGAGCAGGCGCTGCCACCCACCACCACAGGGGGCGCCGCTGCCACTGACTCCATCAAGGCCATCGCCTCCATCGCAGAGAAGTACTTTGGCCCTGGCCTCATGGGCCTGCAGGAGAAGAAGATCGGCTCGCTGCCCTACCATTCCATGTTCCCCTTCCAGTTCTTACCCAACTTCCCTCACTCCCTCTACCCCTTCGCAGAGCGGGCCGGCACCCTCAACCCCGGCATGTTCTTCAAGGCTGAGCCCAAGTCGCCTCGTGAGCAGCATCCGACACCCCACAAAATGTCCGCCCCGGGCACTGGAGAGTCATCGCCCTTCGACCTCACCACCAAGCCCAAGGAGGCCAAGCCGGCCCCACCGGCCCCCTCCAAGCCCACCCCACCCAGCAGTAGCAGCAACGCCCCCCTCATTCTCCCCGGGGGTGAGGAGCAGCCGCTGGACCTGAGCATCGGCAGCCGCCGACGGGACGGACACAACGGGATGGTGGCCCCCGAGCAACCGCCCAGCCGCAAGAACCACCGCAAGGAGGAGCACCCCGGCAGCCACCCGCACTCCCACGCCCAGCACCCCCAGGGCCACTCCCTCCTCCAGCCCCCGCTGCCCCAGCAACAGCAGTCCCTGGCTCAGCCGCCCCAGCAGCAGCCCTCCCTGCACTACGCCAAGCCCTCACCCTTCTTCATGGACCCAATATACAGGTATTTCAGCCCCGAGTAGACCAGAGGCCTCACCAGACACTGTATGATAACCCACTCAAGTTGAAACTCATGTTAGAACCTATATTCAGTATAATATATATCTCCAAATCTGTATGTCAGTGTTCAGACTTAACCTTTCCCCTCATGAGATGAGAGGAAAGGACTAGGTTGCAATATCCACACTAGCAAACGACTAAGTATGCACTCTCACATTACTGGGCGATCTGAGAAGTCATAGTCAATCTATCAATAATATAATAATGCTTTTAGCAAAAAATATATATGTTCAGTCTGTAGAAACTATGAGAATGGAAAGGTTCAGAGCTTTTGTGAAGCATCGCAGCACAGTTGAAAAAGATATGGCCAATAGAAATCCAATATGGATGGTGTTAAGAGATAGATGGGAGGGGTTGAATGGAGCTGAAGGGTGGGACTAATTAACAACAAGATAACTCATGTAAAACATACTGTGTCCATAAAATGTATAAATGAAATTATAATACGTTATATGGGCATGTATAGTGTGAATCAGTGCGACCTTTCCAGTTGACCTCTGACCTTCGTACGTAACCCTTGTCCTTGCTGTCCAGCAGGGTGGAAAAGAGGAAGTTACTGGACCCTGTGGGAGCTCTGAAGGAGAAGTACCTGAGGCCCAGCCCGTTGCTCTTTCATCCACAGGTACACACACACACACACACACACACACACACACACACACACACACACACACACACACACACACACACACACACACACACACACACACACACACACACACACACACACACACACACACACACACACACACAGCAAACCCCCACTGCTGCGAGGCAGACAGACAGGTAGCAGGTAGCCTAGAAAGGCGAGCCAGCAACTGGAGGTTTGCCAGTTCGAATCCCGGGTCTGACGGTAAAAATCTGTCGGGAAGTGAACTGGCAACAGGAGGTTTTCTGGTGTCAAGTCTTAGATGCCATTGCCTGCTGTTGTGCCCTTCAGAAAGACACCTAAACCCCACAGCAACTGCTCCACAGGAGTCCAGTGTTGAAGCCTCCTGCTCCAACCTCTGCAACCTGTATATGTACAGTTGAAGTCAGAGGTTTACATACACTTTAGCCAAATACATTTAAACTCAGTTTTTCACAATTCCTGACATTTAATCCTGGTAAAAAATTCCCTGTCTTAGGTCAGTTAGGATCACCACTTTATTTTAAGAATGTTAAATGTCAGAATAATAGTAGAGAGAATGATTTATTTCAGCTTTTATTTCTTCCATCACATTCCCAGTGGGTCAGAAGTTTACAAACACTCAATTAGTTTTTGGTAGCATTGCCTTAAAATTGTTTAACTTGGGTCAAACGTTTTGGGTAGCCTTCCACAAGCTTCCCACTCAAGTTGGGTGAATTTTGGCCCATTCCTCCTGACAGAGCTGGGTCAGAAGTTTGGAAGACCCATTTGGAAGACCCATTTGCGACCAATCTTTAACTTCCGGACTGATGTCTTGAGCTGTTGCTTCAATATATCCACATAAATTTCCTCCCTCATGATGCCATCTATTTTGTGAAGTGCACCAGTCCCTCCTGCAGCAAAGCACCCCCACAACATGATGCTGCCACCCCCGTGCTTCACGGTTGGTATGGTGTTCTTCGGCTTGCAAGCCTCCCCCTTTTCCTCCAAACAAAACAAAGGTCATTATGGCCAAACAGTTGTATTTTTGTTTCATCAGACCCGAGGACATTTCTCAAAAAAGTACGATCTTTGTCCCCGTGTGCAGTTGCAAACTGTAGTCTGTTTTTTTATGGCGGTTTTGGAGCTGTGGCTTCTTCCTTGCTGAGCGGCCTTTCAGGTTATGTTGATATAGGACTCGTTTTACTGTGGATATAGATACTTTTGTACCTGTTTCCTCCAGCATCTTCACAAGGTCCTTTGCTGTTGTTCTGTGATTGATTTGCACAGAATGTGTCTCCTTCCTGAGCGGTATGACGGCTGCATGGTCCCATGGTGTACACTTGGTGTACACTTGCATACTATTGTTTGTCAATTAGCCTATCAGAAGCTTTAGAGCCATGACATAATTTTCTGGAATTTTCCAAGCAGTTTAAAGGCAACTTAGTGTATGTAAACGTCTGGCCCACAGAAATTGTGATACAGTGAATTATAAGTGAAATAATCTGTCTGTAAACAATTGTTGGAAAAATGACTTGTGTCATGCACAAAGTAGATGTCCTAACCGACTTCCCAAAACTATAGTTTGTTAACAATACATTTGTGGAGTGGTTGAAAACAGAGTTTTAATGACTCCAACCTAAGTGTATGTAAACTTCCCACTTCAACTGTATGTGTCTTTCAGAGGGTTGGGTTAAATAGGAAGTCAGATTTCAGTTGGTCATTGTGTGCAATTGACAAATAAAGTAATCTTAATATCAATCTGACTGACTGACTGACTGACTGACTGACTGACTGCATCTGATTGATTAGACACAGATGTGCTCATCTATGTCATTGAATAGACGGGTAGAGACAGATTAGGAAAACTGGTCACCAAGTTGAAGTCTTAGGCAGATTTTTAGAATCGATATCTGATTTTGTCCCAACATGTTGCTCTATGAGAATTCCCACAAACCCACTCCTGAAACCCTCCTCTCCTGCGCAACGGTCCCACAGCGGTCCCGAAGCGCCACTGTCATTTCTCAGGGGCTCTGTACGATTTCTTCCTTTGTTTACGATGTGGCGCCTCGGAATTCCACCGCCTCCCACCTTGTAGCACAGAAGACAAAAGGTCTGGTATCGCGTCGCCCCTTTGATAACCAAACCGCATTGTTTGGCTTGTCCCCGAACCCTTCCAACCCTTCCCACCTACCAAACAACCTCCCAGCGGCGATAAGAAGAATGATACGTATTAATAAGAAGAATAATACGCTTTTGAATCGAGCCCTATCTCACCCCATGCAGCTATCCCACCATTCAGCCCCTTGCTAATCCTAAACTTAGTTGCGGCATTGTTTCTCTGGGCCTCGGAGCACACGGAGAGCTAATAACTTCCTCCTGGCCAGTTTCTTCTCCCTGGCTGCCTAGATAATAGCAGTGTGTCCATCAAGGACGTCCTGTGTTTGTGTCCAGGAGAATGGGGAAGAATGGGGGCTGTTGTTGGGAACTCGTTTTATCTGACCCGGGAATCTGCTTGGTCCTCTATCAATTGTGAAGTTGAACGAGGCACTCACACACTGAGTTAGTACGCACGCGCGCACACACACACACGCACACGCGCACACACACACACACACTGTACCCTACATGTGCATCCAACAACAACAGTGGATCCTTTCCTCCTATATGCCAGGTGTGGGTGGCACATAAGAACAGGCGGGAGCATAAGGACGTAAGGACAGTCCTTTGAGACTTTCTGCTTTCACCTGGGTCTTGGACAGAACACATCCAAGACAAATACGAAGCCCAATAAGCCCTCTGTTATCCCAACCTTCTAGGCTCCAATCCACCCAGTTATCACACCGCCATGACGAGACCGCTCATTCGCTAATTCGTTCCGCTGACGGAATCATCCAACGCCGAGACGCCATGAATAAGTACATTGAGCCGGCGTGTCTGTTTCCATGTCCCCTGTTGTATTCCCAAACCAGGAAGGATGTAAGCTGTTTTTGTCAAATAAAAAACCCCCAGCCCATAACTGACTGGCCCTTTGTCCCGAGGCTGGGGGAGGAGACAAGGTAAAGCAGTATCAGTGACGGGCATCTTTGAACTTTATTGTATGGTTCCCGTCAGAGTTCTCATTGAATGGCTTATTGAGCTCGCGGTGGCTTCACCGAGAGTCTGAGGGCGGAGGGGAAAGGAGGAGGTGGCTGAGAACAAAGTCTGCCTGGGCCGGGGGGTGGGACTCAGGGGACTCCTCGAGTGTCTGCCAACGTGCGATAGGTCAGGGAGGTGACTCCCGACAGCACAATCAAGAGAACGACCTCTGATATATCGCTTCCTCCTGCCTTCCTCCATTTCTCTCTCTCCGGCCCCCGCTACCAGGCGCTCGTCACCGAGGCGAACAGTTTGCGCGATTTAACCAACTAATCAAGGCCTAGTGTAGGACTGGAACAAAACAGTGCAACCTGTTGAAGAACAGTTATTGTTGACTAAAACGTGACTGTAAATCTTCCCCTATCTACAGCTACAGTATCTTTACCGTGGTACACCTTCTTTACCTCAGATGTCGGCCATGGAGAACATGACGGAGAAGCTGGAGAGCTTCGGCGCTCTCAAACTGGACGCCCCGCCCAACTCACTGCAGCACTCCGCCCACCCGCTCTTCAACTTCCGCTCGCCGCCGCCCTCCCTCTCCGACGCCATCCTCCGCAAAGGCAAAGAGCGTTACACCTGCAGGTAGGCACCACGCCAGAGATTTTTTTTGGGGGGGTAAACTTTTTGTAAGAAGTACGGGACAGTGTAGGATATTTAAGCTGTGTTCTCTCTCTCTCTCTTTCTTTCTCTCTCCCCCCTCCCCTCTCTTTCTCCCCAGGTACTGTGGGAAGATCTTCCCCAGGTCAGCTAATCTTACCAGGCACTTACGGACACACACAGGAGAGCAGCCCTACAGGTAAGCCTTTCCTGTCCTCCCTCTCTCCCCCTCTCTCTCTCTCTCCTCCCTCTTCCTCTCAGCTCCTCTCGCCCTCTCTTCTCTTCTCGGTCTCTCCGTACCGCTGACAGAGGCCTACTCCAACCGGTCAACCAATGATGAAATCACATCCTTCCCACCTGATTTATCCCTCCTCATTTGGCAACAAAAACACACTCATGCCTGGCATAGGCCTCGATGACGGACACACACACACACACACACACTCAAATGTGCAGATTCAGCTGTACACACACACACCGCAGAGTGATATATACATATATACGACCTGCTGGAAACGTGAGGAGGGGTGCGTCTGGTACTTGAGAAGAGTGAGAGAGCAAGGAAAGTGCGAGAATGTAGGAAAGAGAAGGAAGATTGATGCAGTCTGCCCAGATGTAGTCGGGTAGGACAAGGAGGGAGGGATGGAATGGGCCAGGGGAGTGGTGGTCCTGGACAATGTTGGGTTGTAATGGTGCCCTGGAGAGATCAGAACTCTGTTTATAGAGACCCGTTAATTATCAATCATTTGGCTCCTGCCCAGCCTCTCCCTCTCTCTCTCCTTTTCTCTCTCCTTTTCTCTCTGCTTGTCTCCCTCTGTCTCTGCTGTTTGTTTGTCTCTCGCTCTCTCCGTCTCCTCCCTGCTGAATCTCTATCCTTACCTCTCCCTCTCCTTCTCTCCTCTGCATCACCTATCCTCTGATAGGTGGATAGGTGATGATCTCTCTCTCTCTCGCTCTGTTTCTCCATCTCTCGCCATCTCCATCTTGGAGCCCAATAAACCGTGTGCAGTTTGAGAACAGATTGACTGTAAATGGCAAGAGGGACAGTGATAGCCAAGCAGTACTACTTTAGAAAGGAACCTGCAATCTCATTTTCAAATGAACCTCCTACTATTGGAAACTTGGCTAACCTGAGGGCCCGGCCCCAAAGTGGTGCACTTTGTCTTCTGTTGAGCTGTAGTGCCAACTCTTTGAGCACAATCTACAGAACGAGAGGGAGAGAGAGATTTTTCTCGGGGGACCCAGTTCCCGGGCCCAGTCCAAACAATCTACTGATTAGCTCATTTAGAAACAATTTACCATAACAAATAGCAGACATCATTATCTCTGCCACTTTTCAGGCAAATAAGACCAAAAGCAGCACAGAGGGAGAGGGAGAGAAAGCGACAAGGAGAGACCGAGATGAGGTAGAGAGTGACTGTGAGAGAGAGAGCGGGGGAGAGCGACAAGTGGAGAGGGAAAGAAACACCGGGAGAGGAAAAGAGCGACGAAGAGAGAGCGACAGAGTGTGTGTGAGAGAGACGGACAGAAAGAGAGACCAGGGCCTTCTAGCCGCCGCCTTCATGCTTCATTGTCTGAGGGCCATTTGCCTGCCTGAGATCCTATCAGGCGGCTGCTTTCTGCTCCAGAAATTGGCCACACTTTAGACCTGACCACTGAAAGACCCCATTCAGTCAGTAACGCTCCATGTGCAGCCCCCGTCGCAATGTTCTGGACTGCCGGGGACTAGAAAAAGAAGTCGTAATTTCACGTCCCTTCGGACACAAATAAATATAAACACAGAGAGAGAAAAAAAGGAATTAGTGTTGGCGCTCGACCATGCTCTGTGAAGTGTGTTGCTCCGAGTCTGGATGTTAGCGAGCTTGAGCACGCACATGTACGCACGTAGCGCACACACAAACACACGGCAGAACATGAAAAGGGCCCTGCATCTTGATTCCAAAGCTTGATCACCAGCAACTTTTCCCAAAGCAATTAGCCCTGAATGCCAGCCTTGCAGCAGCAGGGGCTTGCTGTCTGACGTCAGTGTGTGTGTGTGTGTGTGGTGTTTGTTGGGGTTAGCGGAGGTCACCTTGTAGCAGGTCTGCAGGCCCTGATGCAAACACACACACACAACAAAGAGCCAGTGTCAGTGGGCTGGGGGTTTTGACAAGGCCTGGCCACTGTTTATTTATGGCCAGGTTAAATAGATGTACAGCTGTGTGTGTGTGTGTGTGTGTGTGTGTGTGTGTGTGTGTGTGTGTGTGTGTGTGTGTGTGTGTGTGTGTGTGTGTGTGTGTGTGTGTGTGTGTGTGTGTGTGTGTGTGTGTGTGTGTGTGTGTGTGTGTGTGTGTGTGTGTGTGTGTGTGTGTGCGCGGTCACGACCCCAGATATATCGCTGAAAGATTTTCCAGAAATCCTCCCTCAAATCAGGACCACGTTCCTACCTGCTTGTTTGTCTCTTGGGTTGCCATGCCGACCCCCGGTTGCCAGATTGTCCAGATTTCCCATAGTGGGGAGTGAGATTGAGCAGTAGTCAGAGTGGATGTTGAGCTGGGCTGTGCTGCATCAGGGCTGCTAAATATTGTACTCCCATTCCCACCGGGTGGCGCATCAATGTTTCTCCACCACACGGTGGCGCTATTGCAGTGTTAATTGACCCATAGTCTGTTTGTGTGTTTTTTCGTGACTGTGATGTGGTGACGGAGTGAAAACCCTCGTTTTGCTTCTAGTTTATGTTCTGACCACTGATGCGGTCGCCTATTCATCATATTACTTGTGTGTGCTTGAGGAATTGACGGACGCACAACACACCTCCATATTCTCCCACCATGCAGGCAAGGGGGAAAACCCTGTGTGTGTGTGTGTGTGTGTGTGTGTGTGTGTGTGTGTGTGTGTGTGTGTGTGTGTGTCAGAGCTGCAGTGACAAATGTGTCCATGTAGAAAGACCAATAGTAGATTAACAGTCATGTTGCCCACAGTGTTTAGACTGAGGCATTCTGGGTCATTACTGCTGTTTACACAGTGGAACAGGCCACTCATTTAGACCACCTCTCTACCACTCTATCTCTCGCTCTTTCTCTCACTCTTTCTCAGCTTCCCAAGCTCCATTTTCCCTGCCTGTCTATGCCCCGCTACCAGTCTAGCCTACTCTCTCTCTCTCTGTCTCTGTCTCTGTCTCTCTCTCTCTCTCTCTCTGTCTCTCTCTCTCTCTGCATCCCTCTCCTTCTCTGCTTCTATGTCTTTCTCCCATTCTCTTTAAACTCAGATTCAATGCATTGAGTGGTATTGGCATTACAACCTACCACCTTTACATTACCTGCACAAATATTTTTTTTAAATCAGAAATCAAACTTACCCCTCCCTCCCCGTATTTTCTACTCAGGTGTAAATACTGTGACCGTTCGTTCAGCATCTCCTCCAACCTCCAGCGGCATGTGCGTAACATCCACAACAAGGAGAAGCCCTTCAAGTGTCACCTGTGCAACCGCTGCTTCGGCCAGCAGACCAACCTGGACCGTCACCTCAAGAAGCACGAGCATGAGAGCATCCCCGGTGGGTCCCCCGTTCGCCTAATTAACCCCCAGCTCAACGATTTTGACATGTTTCGATATTTGTGTGGGTAACGTGGATTGCAGTCACTCGTTGTCTGTCGACTGCTTTCGAGGTAAGGAAACGGATATGCCAAAATCCTGAACTATCCCTTTCGACATTAGCAGTTGTTACTCGGCGCCTGCCATCTCTTTCCGGGTTCAGCATTTATTTTACCAATTTTATTCCTCCCTGGTGGTGAGTGTCGTGTACGTTGACATGTGTAGTGTATAGCTTAGTGTGTCATTGAAATGTACAGTGTAGTCCCCGATTCCAGCTGTTTATTATAGCTCCATATGCCATGGCTAACGGTGGTGTGTTTCCTGCTTACAGTGAGTCAACACTCTGGGATCCTCTCCAACCTAGGAAACAACGTTTCCTCTCCCAACTCCGAGCCAGACAATCATGCACTTTTAGATGAGAAGGAGGACTCGTACTTCTCAGAAATCCGCAACTTCATTTCCAACAGCGAGCTGAACCAGGCATCCAGCTCAACAGACAAGAGGTAGGGGGGGACACACACACACACGCACACACGCACGGACACGCAAGCTCAGAACAGAGCACTCGTAATGTTTTCTACAAAGGGGTTTTGAATCCCAGTCTCCTACCACAAGACTGTGTGAGCCCGGTGAGCTAAAGCCAAGGCATTGGCTTGGGGAGCCAACACAAGTCTTCAGGTCTCAGGCAAGGACATTCATCATCACGCAAGCGTGGTTCAGCGAATGACCTCTGTTTACATACCACACACACACACACACACACACACACACACACACACACACACACACACACCAAAACAAGGACCTTTAACTTACAAACATTTATAGTTTTTATAAAGGTTTGTGTTTTTTTAAGGTGTCCATTTGATTGGCTGGTTAGGAGTATACTGCAGTTGATCTGACGCTCTCAGCCTTCCTAACACTGTCTCTACTCCCCTGTCAGATGTGTGTCTATGGTGAAACTGTACATACTCTGCCCTCTAGTGGTTGAATGTTACTCCAACAGGCTTTAGGTGGAGTACAGTACAGAATAGTAGACACTGTACAGTACAGCTCTATAAATGCCCCCCCCCCCCCCCCCCCCCCCTCAACTCTGCTCTGACAGTTTTCAACGACTAATTTCTCCTCAACTGAAAGAAAATTCCCAGGTTCTAACCAGGGATAAACATATACCAGAGCTTCTGGCCTTCTCTTGTCTACGGCCCTGCGCAGGTATATAGAGAGCAGCTAGTGCTTAGCACGGTCATGTTCATTAGTGCACACCTTAGTAAAATGTTTTGCAACTGAAAATGAAATCATGCATTTCTTTTTGGACAAGTCCAGGTAGGTTCAGTCTGTTTTCTTGCATTTGGCTCATAATGAATACGAACCAGGTTCGGAGGCAGTGGTGGGCGATGTCGGGAACATGTACTGGCTCTGACAGACGTGTTCTGGGGGAAATATCCGAGCCGTCTTCTTCAATAAGCCCTAGAGAGGCATGTTGGGTTCTTTTGATGACACGTAATGGTTCCTCCTTGATTTCGCTCTGCCGTCTTCATGCCAGTTGGGCTGATTGTTTTTCTATTTCTCTCTTTCACTCTTTCTCCCTCTCTCACTCTCCTTTCTCTATATACAGTGAAGTAAAAAAGTATTTGATCCCCTGCTGATTTTGTACGTTTCCCCACTGACAAAGAAATGATCAGTCTATAATTTTAATGGTAGGTTCATTTGAACAGTGAGAGACAGAATAACAACAAAAAAATCCAGAAAAACGCATGTCAAAAATGTTATAAATTGATTTGCAGTTTAATGAGGGAAATAAGTATTTGACCCCCTCTCAATCAGAAAGATTTCTGGCTCCCAGGTGTCTTTTACACAGGTAACGAGCTGAGATTAGGAGCACACTCTTAAAGGGAGGCAATCAATCAATCAGATTACAAACTCTCCACCATGGCCAAGACCAAAGAGCTCTCCAAGGATGTCAGGGACAAGATGGTAGACCTACACAAGACTGGAATGGGCTACAAGACCATCGCCAAGCAGCTTGGTGAGAAGGTGACAACAGTTGGTGCGATTATTCGCAAATGGAAGAAACACAAAAGAACTGTCAATCTCCCTCGGCCTGGGGATCCATGCAAGATCTCACCTCGGGGAGTTGCAATGATCCGGACAACAGTGAGGAATCAGCCCAGAACTACACGGGAGGATCTTGTCAATGATCTCAAGGCAGCTGGGACCATAGTCACCAAGAAAACAATTGGTAACACACTACGCCGTGAAGGACTGAAATCCTGCAGCGCCTGCAAGGTCACCCTGCTCAAGAAAGCACATATACATGCCCGTCTGAAGTTTGCCAATGAACATCTGAATGATTCAGAGGACAACCTGGGTGAAAGTGTTGTGGTCAGATGAGACCAAAATGGATCTCTTTGGCATCAACTCAACTCACCGTATTTGGAGGTGGAGGATTGCTGCCTATGACCCCAAGAACACCATCCCCACCGTCAAGCATGGAGGTTGAAACATGCTTTGGGGGTGTTTTTCTGCTAAGGGGACAGGACAACTTCACCGCATCAAAGGGACGATGGACGGGGCCATGTACCATCAAATCTTGGGTGAGAAAATTGGTCGTGGATGGGTATTCCAGCATGACAATGACCCAAAACACACGGCCAAGGCAACAAAGGAGTGGCTCAAGAAGAAGCACATTAAGGTCCTGGAGTGGCCTAGCCAGTCTCCAGACCTTAATCCCATAGAAAATCTGTGGAGGGAGCTGAAGGATCGAGTTGCCAAACGTCAGCCTCGAAACCTTAATGACTTGGAGAAGATCTGCAAAGGACAAAATCCCTCTTGAGATGTGTGCAAACCTGGTGGCCAACTACAAGAAACGTCTGACCTCTGGGATTGCCAACAAGGGTTTTGCCACCAAGTACTAAGTCATGTTTTGCAGAGGGGTCAAATACTTATTTTCCTCGTTAAAATGCAAATCAATTTATAACATTTTTGACATGTGTGTTTCTGGATTTTTTGTTGTTGTTATTCTGTCTCTCACTGTTCAAATAAACCTACCATTAAAATTATAGACTGATCATTACTTTGTCAGTGGGCAAACGTACAAAATCAGCAGGGGATCAAATGTATATCCCTCAATGTATATCTGTCTTTCTCCCTCTCTCCCTCTCTCACTCTCTTTTCTCTCAATATATCCATCTTTTTCCCTGTCTTTCTCTCTTTCAATCTCTTTCTGTCTGTCTGTGTCTCCCTCTCTCGCTCTCTGTCTTTTTCTCCCTCCCTCCCTGGTCAGTAGACATAAAAGTTAACAGAACTCAGGGGTAATTTAGCCCCTCTGCCATCTGGGATCAATAGTGCAGAACCATCCAGAACAAGCAAGCCTGGCATTTTAATATCTGTAATTCAAAATAAGTGCTCTGTTTTCTGTCCATCCCAGACACACTCACACGCACACACACACACACAGACAGACACACAGACACTTTGACTGAAGCGCCTCCCCCAACCCCCCCTCATTGAACACAGACACACAGCTGTGTGTATGCCTATCTGTGCGCTCATGCGTCTCCTCTCCACAAAGTGTTTGTAAACAAAGTCAAGTCGGTCTAGTCACTTGTCTCGCTCTAGTGTTTTTTTTCCCCCTCTCTCCTGGACACTGTCTAGCCTGTGAGGTAAGGAGTGGTGTATGGGGCACTACACAGTGTGCGGAGGGGCGGGGACGGTGGACAGTGTGTGTGGGGGGGGATAGAGCTGGACTGGGCGTTTCTTCTGCTCAAAAGTTGTGGGGGGGGTAGGCCTGTTGTGGGGGGGTATGCCTTTTGTTGGAGGGTAGGCTGGCAGTGCAGGTCCTCAGGGAGACTCCATTTGAGGCAGTCTCCCAGGTTGCTAACACAAACACACGGCTGACGTGTTTAGACTAAGTGACAAAACGCAGGGCCCAGCGTCAGAGCCGCGTCCCTATATCCCCCCCACACAGCCCCTGCCAATTTGATTATACAATATTTAATCTAGATTGAAAGAGGAGAACAAGCACCCCCCACCACCCCACCACCCCTCTGTCCCTTTCGCTCCCCAAAGGTATCCTGTCTGGTTTGATAAATGTCCGTCTGTCCGGCTTCTCCTAGGGTAAACGGGCTCCCCCTGAGGAAATGACATCATGAGGCATGAAGCGGCGGAGACCGGGGTGGGGGGGCTGGATAATGTAAAGCCGGCAGGTCGCAATGGCTGCTTTGCTGAGCAGCCATCGCCTCCCCTACACATACACACACACTCCTACACACACACACAGCATCCAGAATCGGGGCCCAAACTAACCATTTGAGCAATTCTTGCCTATATACTGGTTCTCAGGAATTAGCCAATTAATCATTTGGCTCCGTTTCCCCTTTGAAACGGGTCTCGACAATTGTCGACACACGTGTGTTTGCTTGGATAGTGGGAATGGGGCTCTGCTCGCTGTCAACAGAGCTCCTGGCATCTTAGTTATGGCTGTGCAAAGTATGACTCATTGCCTATTGACAGACAGACAGGGGACAGACAGGCAGACAGACAGAAGGGATGCCTGGCCGTGGCCCACTGAGGCAGCTAGGGCAGTGGGCCTAGAAAGACCAATCAAAGTCCTAATATGGAGGTAAAAGGGCCATCCTCTCCTCCCGTCTTCTCTCCCTCGTCTCCGCTCATCTAGCCAAAGCAGAATGGGTGGAAATAGTGAGCTGAGCAGTGAATATGAGGAGATGAGGAGAGAAAACGGACGGCATTAGATTATTTGGATGCATAGTTCCACCTATTAAACCCAATGAGGGTCAACCAAGACATTTTAAGAATATAATAGATTGTATTTTATTGAAATGAAAGAAACCATTTTTTTGTTGTTGCTAGAAATAAAGTGCAAAATCAATAAGGTTCTCGTCGTTGCAGGTCAGAGGTTGCGGAAGAGGAGCGTCCATCTAGCCACAGCCTGTCCAACTCCAAGATGGCAGCCCGGGGGCTGGAGGAAGAGGAGGAGGAGGCGGAGGGAGATGACGAAGAGGAGGAGGAAGGCAGCCTGACAGAGAAGTCTCAGGACGAGGCGCCTGAGTCCCCCTCCCCGGTCACTATGGTCACGCCGGAGGCGTACGAGGACGAAGAAGAGGAGGAGGCGGAAGAAGAGGAGGAGGCCACACCGCTAGCCATGAGCTACGAACACACCCGCAGGTATGTCCTATCTGGTAGAATACAGACGTAGTTACACACAACTACAGACAAATTCAGACTGTCATGTACAGCACACCACACAACACCTCCACAAACATACCCACCCAATCACAACAGCCACCTCTGTCTCCTCCCATTCCAACTAACAAAACTAATCAAATGTAACAATGCATGACCTGCCCTCCCTGTAATGGCAGTGCAGTGAGGTCAACGAGAGCTAGACGGTGACAAAAGGGTGTCGGGATGCAGATAGAACTCTCACAGTTCCATTCCATGTCCACCTGTCTGTCAGTCTCTCTCTCCCCGCAACGAGCACAGTGGCTCCAAATGGTTGAGCCTTTTAGCTCTCCCTTTCCCTTTCAGTGCATCCGTGGTTCTCTCTCTCTCTCTCTCTCTCCCTCTCTCTCTCTCTCTCTCTCTCTCTCTCTCTCTCTCTCTCTCTCTCTCTCTCTCTCTCTCTCTATGTCCACCATAGCCCATATCCCGTCCGTCTCCATCCGTCCGTGCGTCCATCTGCCCCCACCATGCATGCGCCATCAAAAGTCCATCCATCGAGTTACAAGACAGTATTGGTTGGGCTAACTGAGGATGCTCCTTCCCCTTTCCCTCATCCCCCCCCCCCTACCATTCCCCTCCCCCTCCCTGGTGCTGCTGCAGGTGTATAGAGGAAGACGGTGGGCTGTTAGACCTGGAGTCCCTGCCCAGCTTCCCCAAGGGCCTGGAGCTGCATAAGGCCAGCAGCAGCGAGGAGCCCCCCTTTGATGTTAAAGACATTTTTAACACCGCCTCGCTCGAGTCTGAGGCCCTGAAAGAGACTCTGTACAGGCAGGCTAAAACCCAGGTAGGTGGACTCTCGTTGAAAGAGAGCGAGGGAGGCAGAAAGTGGCCAATCATTTTGGACATTGGTCCCTGAAGCTTGAGTTCGATTGAGTTGGATGATAAGGGAAAACACAGCGAAGAAAACGCATGACAACGAGGCCAATGTTGTTCAGTGTTGCTGTATGGAGTGTCGGGATGAGAGTCGTTGAATTAAAGACCAGTGTTCTTCTCCTTGACATGCCTTACCTTTCGCTTAACTTACCTACTAACTGAGCTATTAACGCTCTCCTTCTACTACACCTACTGTCCCATCAGCAGCGTCACCTTTGACCTTTGACCTCTTGCATGCCCAGATTTGTTGCAATCGTTGAAACGCTACTCCTAATCCGAGATGGAACATCTCTTGGTGTTTTATCGACAATAATGACAGTCATGTTCGATTGGCTGACAACGCGGAGACTCACAAAATGGTTTCTGACCAATGGATGTTGATTTTGTTTGTCATTTCTCTGTCTCCTCCAGGCTTATGCAATGATGCTGTCTCTGTCGGAGAACAACCCTTTGCACGCGTCCTCCCAGAACTCACTGGATGCCTGGCTGAGCATGGGAGGAGGCCCGTCCGAGACGAGCAGCTTTCACCCACTCAACCACATCTAGGAGAGAGAGGAGGGAGGCAGTATAGCATCACGATAAAAATAAGAAAAGTGACGGAGAGAGAGAGAGAGAGAGAGAGAGAGCGCGGCAGAAGGTAGGAGGCTACTACGGAGGAGAACTCAACTTCACACACCCCCGGCCTGAGAAGAGAGAGGACTCCTGGCTCCTGCCCTTCTCTGTGTGTGTGGGTGTGTGTGTTTTTGTGTGCGTACGCGCGCGCGTTTACGCGCATTGATTCGTGCATGCCCACGTTAGTGCGTGTGTGTACGAGGGGCCCCTCAGACAAACAGACAGTCGCAGGCAGAGATCCTCCCTGTAGAGGAGTGAAGGACATCCCAGGATTGACCACCCCAAACCCCAGTCATTCTACAAGACCCGCCCACTCCGCCCCAACGAACCCCTTTGGTTGGACTCTCAGAGACAGTTATGTTTGAGTGTGTAAACGCATCACTAGGAGAGCAAAACACCCATCTATTCTACACAGTCTAACACAATGTCTCAATAGCAACAGATACAGTAACAGTCGGTCTGGAACATATGCACTGCATGTCCATAGGGGGGTGCTGTTTCGCCGGGTGGGAGGAGCAGCAGTGTCAACACATAGTGGGGATGTACTAACTAGCTCATTAGCTGATGGACCCCCCCCCCCCCCCCCCCATCATCATATCCAATGCCTTCACTCTCTTCATTCTTGTTTCAAATCAATAATAGCACAATGATAAATGTTAGAGCAGGAAAGGGCACTCTGGCTTTTGTTTATGAAGAAAGTACAGTAGGATGATGCATCAAGCTCGAATGGCAATGATGTCATGGAGAATGACCGCCCCCAACATATAATGGGCATTGCAGAGGACAAAGTCTCGACCTCAAAAGTTATCCGGTGAACAAGAGGTTAAATGGATGTCCATTGGTTAGAATAGGGAAAGCCTATTTTTCCCTTTTTTGCTCATTTGTTAACGTGATTCCATTTTGTGTTTTTCTCTTTGATAAAACAGTATTGTCTCATTTTAGGCACCTCCGTGCTCAAATGTTAATATAATTATTTAGTGAAGGACCAAAATTGTATGATATTGTTGTATGATGTACAAAATAACCTGGACGTTCATAGCAAGAGTGGTATGTGCCAAATAACCCATAGAAAAGGTTTTGTTCTCCGACAATCATTTCTTTTTCGAGGGGTTTTAATTGCTGTCATAGTTGTTGTTTTTACCTTCGTATATATTTGATTTAAAGAGTGTGTGTAATTCTATTTATTTAGGTTAAAAAAAAATGTCACAATTGGAGACAAGTGACAAATGAAAACACGAAAAAAAAAAAGTATTTTGTTTCATCCCTCTTTTAAGTGTTGCTGAAGGAATGAAGTTGAATCGAAACACGACCGGGATTTTGAATCTGGGTTTCAATGTTTTTTTTCTGTAAAGACCAGTGTGCCAAATTGGAAAGAAAGCATGAAAATCAGCTGTTTTTATTTCAAGTGACACGGTAGTTCTAGATTGTTTATATCATGTTTTGCAATGCTGTGTCTAGCACGAGGTTTGGTTTGTCTCGTTTCAGTTCAACCATTTCAACCAGTATGCTGATGTGTTTTGTGTTGGAAGTCTTACGGTGGTCATTTAATGAAATGGAAGCCTTCACTATGAATGTCAGGTGATTTGGATGCCAGGGCATTGTATTGTTAGCTTATCATTGATCCTAAGTATAAGCAAATACATTTCACTTGATAACAAATCCAATCAACTCAATCAGTTTATTAGTGCTCAGATTCTGCTTTGATGGTTTCAAATTGTAGGAATTATTCTTTTTAAATGTGAACGTGTGGTTTTAGAAAAAAAAATGTCTCAATGCCCAGTCATTGATAAAATCGACATTGTTTTTCAGATAGTGTCCAACTACAGTGTACCATTCTATCATATTTCCACTTGTTAGTAGAACTTGCATTACTCTCGGGGTTAAATGGTTCTGTAACTAGTGTTTGACACGAGGGTTTCGACAGCCGAGAGACTTTTAATCCTGAGAAGAGTATGTTTCTTCCTTGAGGCATAAAACCCGCTGGTCATAGCTTGATGGTTCACCCTTTACTCCAGCTGTAACTGAGATGAGTTTGATTGTCTGTAAAGGGTTTTAACACCCAGCAGAACACATTTACTGTACTGTGAGACCAGCAAAAGAATTAAACAATCAAACTAGGAAAGAAATCAAACCAGGAAATGCTTCTGGTTTGGAGAGAAAAATGACATACATAGGATTTTAAGTTTCAAAGACTTCTATTCACTTTGTATTCATATTTGCAAACACACTCTTTTTGATAAATCCCTTGTCAATTCCCTTCCTCCCAATTATCTTCTAATTTACGGGATTTCATTCCAAACTGTAGACAAAGGTAGAGATGGCACTTAATACTGCGCAGGGTTTTTTTATTTCATGTCGCTGTAAGTTGAAGGGTTGTTCACTGTAAATTGCAAAAGTTGCTTTCACGCTGGACATGTGAATTAAGACTTTCAGGACTGGGCGGGATAGGTTCAGGCCAGCACTTAAACGCATGGGTCCAAAACAACAAACTGGGCAGGCATGGGTCTCTGTCACTAAAGAGTTACTAGGAGTTAACCTGATTTGCCTCACTTGGAGTGGATGATCAACCCTCACTTAAAATGATGATGAACTTGGAAAAAAATCAGTAACTGAAGCACTGTAATTTAATTTTTTTGTCAGCAGGTGGCAGGGTGATACTAGTTTTGCTGCATCATTACATGTCCGATGATAATGATGACAGAGGTCTCTGTCTTGCTATACTAAATGTGGATCCACGGTTAACACATTGTTTTGCAATACATTACTATTAAATGCAGAGACTGGGGTTACTAAATATTTAGGTATACTATATATGGAGTAATTCATGTCATGTACTACTGTAATAAGTGCGCGCTGTCGGTTGTAGAATTATGGATGCACATTGAAGTCAAAGATCACATTGCCAGCTTTTGAAAGGATCTGGCAAATGGTCACAAACTGATAACTTCAGAATACGGTTGCTGTTCTTTCCCCACTGTTACAGGAAAAAGTACAAAAAAACAACAAAAAAAAGTTTCTTTTTAACTGTATAGTATTTTAAAAAACAATGTTGCATATGTCTGAAAAATTCAATGAAAAAAATATGGGTTTAAATGGATGGTGCTCGTTTCATTTGAATCCGAGTTGTATCACCTCTGTTATGTTTATTAAAAAGATATTGTGCATGACGTGTTTGGCAGTCATAATGATGTCCATTTGTGAAATGTGTATCTTAAATTAAAAAATGAAATAAAAAATGATGAATCCGTAGATGCACTTATTGTACATGTGGTTAGGTTAGTAGGTTTGACTTCAAGTCCTTACAGATGTATCGGGCAGGTGGTTCTTAAATGAATACAAAAAAGATTGTGGGAGAAAGCTGTAATGAAAAAAATGAAAGGATTGTAGAATAATATTGAACAATACCTGAAATTGAAGTTTTTTTTTATGCTTGTGATTATTGAAGATGTACTTCAGAGAAATTTCATGGAATTGATATGATTCTGATGTTAATTCTGTAGAATAGAAATGTATACCAAATGTAATCTTTCCAATGCTATGAAGAATTTATACATGAAATTGATATGCAATAAAAACCTGTGTGCTTTTTATATGAAATGTCCCTTGTATTTGTCATGTACCCAACCGAGAACTCTCTCTCTCTCTCTTCTCTGCATAGTCAAAATTGTTATAGGCCTAATTGTTTTATGTCTTATAAAGCAGTGGACAGATAGTGAGATATTTAGTTTATGTATTAAATAACTAAACGATCTGTTTCAGTAGCTATAGTTAGCTCGCTAGCTATCGTTCTACCTAAGTGTCATCATCTTAAAGACCCCTAATTTAAAAGACACTTCTTATTTGATTAATGATGGTCGGACCCATCTATGTGAAGCTAGCCACAATAAGGATTAGGCACAATAGTGGAATTTGCGATTTGCCTTCAAAATAAAAGTATCTATGAAAGTAATGCAAATGAATACAAATAGTGGAATCATGCCATAATGGAATAGATCATGCTAAACGAGGCTGGAATGTTCTTATATAAATTCAACAAAAGACAATAATTTGTTAATTTGACAAAAATCTGTTGAAATCACACTGAATTTTGTTAGACTATTGCATTTTATTGGGGGGGGGGGGGGGGGGGGGGGCGTACCTATTTCACTGTACAGCCTTACCTATGGATTGTGGATCAATGACATGGGGTATCAGTCTACTCAGTGACATCCAGAGAACATTAGCATCATATTTCTTATTGCAGGACTCTGAGCCACATTTATTGTACCAGTCAACCTACTGAACACTATTCGAGAGGAAAAACAATGCAATGTGGATGTTTGGCGCATGATAACTCTGAAAAAGCACTTTGGTACTGAGTAGACTGATACCCTATTTAATTGATCCCCAATCCTCAGGTAAGGCTGTACAGTGCGATATGAATTCCAACACTCAACCTTGTTTAACATTATCTAGTCTAAATATGGCATGATTCCACCAATTGTAATCATCTGCGAAACGCAAATTCCACTATGTTGCTAATCCTTATTGTGGCTAGCTATACAACAAATAACCCGGTCCGGTCAAGCCCTACTAGCAGGCTGCTTATAACGTTATAATGTGGGCAACAGGGCTAAGTAGCTGGCTAGCTAGTTATTTCATTAGGAGAACAACAAGTGGCTTTCTAGCTAAAATGTCCTCTATGTTGTTGGTGTATGCAACACGATGGACTGACTGGTTTAAAAGTGTATGATGTGAGAATGTATGTGTATGTGATTATTTTAATAGAAGGTGATGCCAAAGAAAAATTTCCATCGTGAATGGCCAATACATTTTTATTATATTCTTAAACGGAACGAAACAAGAGGAACCTACTGAATTTGTCCAATAGGGGCGGCAGTGGTTAGAGCGTTGGGCCAGTAACAGAAAGGTTGCTGGATCGAATCCAGCAAGAGCTGCAAAGAGCTGCAAAATCTGGACCCCTACAAATCAGCCGGGCTAGACAATCTGGACCCTTTCTTTCTAAAATTATCTGCCGAAATTGTTGCCACCCCTATTATTAGCCTGTTCAACCTCTCTTTCGTGTCGTCTGAGATTCCCAAAGATTGGAAAGCAGCTGCGATCAACCCCCTCTTCAAAGGGGGGGACACTCTTGACCCAAACTGCTACAGACCTATATCTATCCTACCATGCCTTTCTAAGGTCTTCGAAAGCCAAGTCAACAAACAGATTACCGACCATTTCGAATCTCACCATACCTTCTCTGCTATGCAATCTGGTTTCAGAGCTGGTCATGGGTGCACCTCAGCCACGCTCAAGGTCCTAAACGATATCTTAACCGCCATCGATAAGAAACATTACTGTGCAGCCGTATTCATTGATCTGGCCAAGGCTTTCGACTCTGTCAATCACCACATCCTCATTGGCAGACTCGACAGCCTTGGTTTCTCAAATGATTGCCTCGCCTGGTTCACCAACTACTTCTCTGATAGAGTTCAGTGTGTCAAATCGGAGGGTCTGCTGTCCGGACCTCTGGCAGTCTCTATGGGGGTGCCACAGGGTTCAATTCTTGGACCGACTCTCTTCTCTGTATACATCAATGAGGTCGCTCTTGCTGCTGGTGAGTCTCTGAGCCACCTCTACGCAGACGACATCATTCTGTATACTTCTGGCCCTTCTTTTGACACTGTGTTAACAACCCTCCAGGCAAGCTTCAATGCCATACAACTCTCCTTCCGTGGCCTCCAATTGCTCTTAAATACAAGTAAAACTAAATGCATGCTCTTCAACCGATCGCTACCTGCACCTACCCGCCTGTCCAACATCACTACTCTGGACGGCTCTGACTTAGAATACGTGGACAACTACAAATACTTAGGTGTCTGGTTAGACTGTAAACTCTCCTTCCAGACCCATATCAAACATCTCCAATCCAAAGTTAAATCTATCTTGGCTTCCTATTTCACAACAAAGCATCCTTCACTCATGCTGCCAAACACACCCTTGTAAAACTGACCATCCTACCAATCCTCGACTTTGGCGATGTCATTTACAAAATAGCCTCCAATACCCTACTCAACAAATTGGATGCAGTCTATCACAGTGCAATCCGTTTTGTCACCAAAGCCCCATATACTACCCACCATTGCGACCTGTACGCTCTCGTTGGCTGGCCCTCGCTTCATACTCGTCGCCAAACCCACTGGCTCCATGTCATCTACAAGACCCTGCTAGGTAAAGTCCCCCCTTATCTCAGCTCGCTGGTCACCATAGCATCTCCCACCTGTAGCACACGCTCCAGCAGGTATATCTCTCTAGTCACCCCCAAAACCAATTATTTCTTTGGCCGCCTCTCCTTCCAGTTCTCTGCTGCCAATGACTGGAACGAACTACAAAAATCTCTGAAACTGGAAGCACTTATCTCCCTCACTAGCTTTAAGCACCAACTGTCAGAGCAGCTCACAGATTACTGCACCTGTACATAGCCCACCTATAATTTAGCCCAAACAACTACCTCTTTCCCTACTGTATTTAATTTATTTATTTATTTTGCTCCTTTGCACCCCATTATTTTTATTTCTACTTTGCACATTCTCCCATTGCAAATCTACCATTCCAGTGTTTTACTTGCTATATTGTATTTACTTTGCCACCATGGCCTTTTTGCCTTTACCTCCCTTATCTCACCTCATTTGCTCACATCGTATATAGACTTGTTTATACTGTATTATTGACTGTATGTTTGTTTTACTCCATGTGTAACTCTGTGTCGTTGTATGTGTCGAACTGCTTTGCTTTATCTTGGCCAGGTCGCAATTGTAAATGAGAACTTGTTCTCAACTTGCCTACCTGGTTAAATAAAGGTGAAATAAATAAATAAAAATCCAAGGTAAAAAATCTGTCGTTCTGCCCCTGAACAAGTCAGTTAACCCACTGTTCCCCGGTAGGCCGTCATTGTAAATAAGAATGAGTTCTTAACTGACTTGCCTGTTTAAATGTAAATAAAAAAGAAAAATAGAAACTCTTGTTTTAGCTGTTCGGGACTAAGGATTACAGCTCAACAGTGGCGGGGGTGAACACTTGTTTGAACAGCAGATTTCCCCTTTAAGAGGTGAAAAAAGGAAATCTAAGGGGGGAAGTGAGGCAGGGGTACTTCCTTGTAAACACCATCCTCTCTGATCATATTATTGTGCGCAATGACCAATTCAAAACAATACACCGTTTGCTGAATCTTTATTTTCGAGAGGATAGGTTGAAGTCTATTCTGTGCTTTTTATTACAACTCAGTTTGCACTATGCTTCAGCTAAACGACACGGTTGAACCAATGAGTCCGGGGGCTGCGGTCCTTCATCCGGCAGAGGCAGAGGATGGAGTCGAGGTTGCCTTCACACCGCCGGGGGCCAGAGGGAGCCTTGGGTATAGTTCTTCTGTAGCATGTTGCTCCCCCTTACAAACGTTGACGCCGTTTCATGTCCACAACCCAACAATGCAAGCGAAAGTGAAGGATTATTTCGTCTTTAGGGTAAGTCTGGCTAATAATTGCCCTTTTTTTTATTATCTGAACAACGTCGGATATTAGCTAGTTAGCAAGCTAATAGGCTAGCTTGGAAACAGCTGTCAAACGCTCACGCTGCAATCAGCTTGCAATTGCAGATTGACTGCTTGGCTCGCTCTGATTTGAAGGTGCGTATTTGTGGCAGTGAACACCCATGCAACATGTCGTTACAAACTAACCTCTATTTCTTAAGATTGTGAAACAAACCGTTCTGTTAAACGTAACCATTTATTCAGACAACTGCAACCATCTGCTCGATTATTATAATGATGAGAGGACTGAAATCAATTAACTGTGGCCTCTTCATTTCAGCCAGGGACCATTGAACGAGCAGTGAATGACATCAGAACAGTGGGCCTGCCTTCAGAGGATGGAGAAGTGCTGAGTGTGTGGCTGCTTGCAGAGTGAGTCATTTTATCAGCAATTCACATCATCACATAGGCCAGTAAAGTTACATTGGCAGTACAGAAGTTCCCAAATTTGGTCCTGGGGCCCCCCCTGGGTGCACGTTTTGGTTTTTGCCCTAGCACTACAGGTGATTTGAAAGGAGCTTGATGATGTCTGAGTGTTTTCAATGATTCATTCCAGTGGAGAACAACTGCCCCCTCTCATTGAAGCCATGGAAGTTGAAGGCCGACCGTGGTACTGCAGACATTGTTAGCGGAAAACAGGATCCCCCAATTAGTGGTGAGGAGTCTACCATGTCCAGAAGCGACTTCATTTTAAGCTTTGTTTTAGTATTGACAGTTACAGCTGATTTAGGGACTGTATATCGATTCGCTCTCCTTAAATATTTCTGATGTATTTGTTTTGGTCTCTGAATTGTTTAATCAAATAAAAACTACAACCTTTGTCCTGAATTAGCCTAGCGCGCATGTGCGTCCAGCAGCTATATCCTGTCCTAAACTTGAACTATGCTATTGTTTTGTGCATAAATACTGCACCCTTAAACTTCAAAACAATCATGTAACTACACCGAACAAAAATATACATTCAACAATTTCAAGGATTTTACTGAGTTAGTTCGTATAAGGAAATCGGTCAATTGAAATAAATTCATTAGGCCGTAATCTATGGATTTAGCATGACTGAGAATACAGATATGTATCTGTTGGTCACAGACACCTTAAAAAATAAGGTAGGGGTGTGGATCAGAAAACCAGTCTATTTTGTGTGACCACCATTTGCCTCATGCAACACGACACATCTCCTTCGCATAGAATTGATCAGGCTGTTGATTGTGGAATGTTGTCCAACTACTGTTCAATGTCTGTGTGAAGTTGCTGGACATTGGCGGGAGCTGGGACACGCCGTCGATACAGAGCATCCCAAACATGCTGAATTGGTGTCATTTCTGAGTATGTAGGCCATTTTCAACTCCTAGGAATTGTGTACAGATCCTTGCAACATGGGGCCGTGCATTATCATGCTGAAACATGAGCTGATGGCGCGACATTGGGCCTCAGGATCTCGTCCATGGTATCTCTGTGCAGTCAAATTACCACTGATAAAATGATGTCCGTTGTCTGTAGCTTATGTCTGCCCATACCATAACCCCACCACCACCATGGGGTGCTCTGTTCACAACATTGACATCAGCAAACCGCTCGCCCACACGACGCGATACACATTGTCTGCCATCTTCCCGGTACAGTTGAAACCATGATTCATCCGTGAAGAGCACGCTTCTCCAGTGTGCCAGTGGCCATTGAAGGTGAGCATTTGCCCACTGAAGTCAGTTACGACACCAAACTGCAGTCAGGTCAAGACCCTGGTAAGGATGATGAGCACACCTGTCAGGTGGATGGATTATCTTGGCAAAGGAGAAATTCTCACTAACAGGGATGTAAACAAATTTGTGCACACAATTTGATAGAAGCTTTTTGTGCATATAAGCTAGATTTTTTTTTTTGGAATAGTCATGACTGGTTCAAGCTGTCATGTCGTTAAGACGGCAGTGGCGAAGGATATCATTGCTACTTAATGTGGATCTAAATTCCATTGGTGTAGGGTTAGCTGGATGTTTCTGACTGGTCTTGAAACTGTGACAATGGCCATCCTCTCCCTGCTTGCCTCAATGGGATATGTAGAGATTTTGCCAACACAGCCAGATATACAGTACCAGTCAAGTTTGGACACACCTAGTCATTCCAGGGTTTTTCTTTTCTTTTTACAATTTTCTACATTGTAGAATAATAGTGATGACATCAAAACTATGAAATAACACATTTAATCATGTAGTAACCAATTTTTTTTTAAACAAATCAAAATATATTTTATATTTGACATTCTTCAAAGTAGCCACCTTTTGCCTTGATGACAGCTCTGCACACTTGGCATTCTCTCAACCAGCTTCATGAGGTAGTCACCTAGAATGCATTTCAATTAACAGGTGTGACTTATGGCAAGAACAGCTCAAATAAGCAAAGTGAAACAACAGTCCATCATGACTTGAAGACATGAAGGTCAGTCAATCTTTACAATTTGAACGTTTCCTCAAGTGCAAAAACCCATCAAGCGCTATGATGAAACTGGCTCTCGTGAGGATCACCACAGGAAAGGAAGACCCAGAGTTACCTCCGCTACAGAGGATAAGTTCATTAGAGTTACCAGCCTCAGAAATTGCAGCCCAAATAAATGCTTCACAGACACATCTCAACATCAACTGTTCAGAGGAGACTGCGTGAATCAGGCCTTCATGGTCAAATTGCTGCAAAGAAACCACTACTAAAGGACACTAATAAGAAGAGACTTTCTTGGGCCAATAAACACAAGCAATGGACATAGACCATTTTGGTCTGAGTCCAAATGTGAATTTTCTTTGTGAGACACAGAGTAGGTGAACGGATGATCTCCACATGTGTGGTTCCCACTGTGAAGCATGGAGGAGGATGTGTGATGGTGTGGGTGTGCTTTGCTGGTGACACTGTCAGGGATTTATTTAGAATTCAAGGCACACTTAACCAGCATGGCTACCACAGTATTCTGCAGTGATATGCCATCCCACTATCATTTGTTTTTCAACTGGACAATGACCCAAAGCACCTCCAGGCTGTAAGGGCTATTTGACCAAGGAGAGTGATGGAGTGCTGCATCAGATGACCTGGCCTCCACAATCATCTGACCTCAACCCAATTGAGATTGTTTGGGATGAGTTGGACCGCAGAGTCAAGGAAAAGCAGCCAACAAGTGCTCAGCTTATGTGGGAACTCTTTCAAATCAAGACAGTTGGAAAAGCATTCCTCATGAAGCTGGTTGAGAGTGTCAAGCGTGTGCAAAGCTATCATCAAGGCAAAGAGTGGCTACTTTGAAGAATCTCGAATATATTTTGATTTTGTTTTAACACTTTTTTGGTTACTACATGATTACATATATGTTCATCATTTTGATGTAGAAAATAGTAAAAATAAAGGAAAACCCTTGAATGAGTAGGTGTGTCCAAACTTTTGACTGGTACTGTGTGTATGTATGTATATATATATATATATATATATATATATATATATATATATATATATATATATATATATATATATATATATATATATATATAAATAAATAATATAGTTTTGTACCCTTAACCTTTTTTTAAACTGACTATTGTATTTGTTGATTTTTAAATCTGACTTTATTAGTATAATGAGTAATCTAGGAATGTCATGAGTTAATTGACACAAGAACGTGAGAAAATAGCAACACTACAGAGTGCCAATGCTACAATGAATGGCTAAATTAATTTAGTTGTATACTCCGCGGAGTTCTTCTTCACCATTCTATAGTTGCCAATAATTGCTTCTGATACACCAGATGTACAGTTGAAGTCGGAAGTTTACATACACTTAGGTTGGAGTCGTTAACTCATTTTTCAACCACCTCACAAATTTCTTGTTAACAAACTATAGTTTTGGCAAGTCGGTTAGGACATCTACTTTTTGTGCATGCCACACCTCAGAAAACAAATTGTAGACATCCACAAGTCTGGTTCATCCTTGGGAGAAAATTCCAAATGCCTGAACATACCACGTTCATCTGTACAAACAATAGTACGCAAGTATAAACGCCATGGGACCACACAGCCATCATACCGCTCAGGAAGGAGACATTCTGTGTGGTGATCCTAACTGACCTAAAACAGGAAATTTTTACAAGGATTAAATGTCAGGAATTGTGAAAAAATTAGTTTAAATGTATTTGGCTAAGGTGTATGTACACTTCCGACTTCAACTGTATGTCTTTGAACCAATTGTTTTTAAATCGCACACAGAAGTTAAAAAGATTGAGTTGCTAATGGCAGCCTGCAGTACCCCGGTCGGCCTTCAATTTGAGCAACTCAATGAGACGGCAGCACTGCAAAGTCACTTTCTGGAGTAGCTCAAACAGCGCATGTTGTTCTCAAATGTAAACGTGATTCGATTATCGGTTGCGGTAGGGGTCTAGAAACACAAATCCCTCTACTTTCACATGACAATACACACTTACTATACACTGTTTTAACATTTGCAGCTGACAGTATTTTTCAGTGACAACACGTTTGGGCGTCAGTCTTCCATCTGCACACAGTTGTACGGAGACACAGATGGCTAATTGGCACAGGTGGTCCACTCTGTCTTCCGTAAACAAGCACTGTAACACACCAATATGGCCTTGTGGGAACCCTATTAAAATGGTGTATTAATTTTTGTTTTTTGTTAAATTATTTCTCGATGATAGTATATTCTGAAATATATTTAATATCGTCAATAGGCGCTAAAGATAGTTAACGTCTATGAATGGGGTACCTTAACCCCTAACCGTTTTATATTTTCACTTCAATGGGGGTTGGGACGTCCCAATGTTTCCGGATAGCACAGCCCATGTTGTCTCCATGAACTAAATATCTTGCGCAATTGTGTCAGATGTTATGCTACGTGCACTGTCCACGAGAGATTAACCAACCCATAGGAATAATTGAAACCGCCTTCTTCATTTGGCCTCAATGCGCTATCGAGTTTTCACAACGGAATGAATGGTTTCACGTGATCGATGGCCTCGTCCATTCATATCATTGTTTCACCCACTCATAATATCGGACACCCGGAACTAAGAGTTTCGTCTTTCTATGTTCCCACCACCCTCAGTATATGTCTGTACTTCCGTTTTATGACAGCAGGGGGCACTAGAGACAATGAGGCCGCATAGAGAGAAATCAATTAGGTTATTATTGCCGAGTAACTGCGATGTTGATCCATCCTCAGTTTTCTCCTATCACAGCAATTTTAAAAACTGTTTTAAAGTCACAATTGGCCTCATGGTGAGAAGGTTTCCTTTCTCTCCAGAAGGATGCTTATTTTTTGTAGTGAAGGGTTGTGTTGACACACCATCCATAGTGTAATTTTTTTATTTCACCTTTATTTAACTAGGTAGGCTAGTTGAGAACAAGTTCTCATTTGCAACTGCGACCTGGCCAAGATAAAGCATAGCAGTGTGAACAGACAACACAGAGTTACACATGGAGTAAACAATAAACAAGTCAATAACATAGTAGAAAAAAAAAATATATGTACATTGTGTGCAAAAGGCATGAGGAGATAGGCAATAAATAGGCCATAGGAGTGAATAATTACAATTTAGCAGATTAACACTGGAGTGATAAATGATCAGATGAACATGTGCAGGTAGAGATACTGGTGTGCAAAAGAGCAGAAAAGTAAATAAAATATAAACAGTATGGTGATGAGGTAGGTAAATTGGGTGGGCTATATACCGATGGACTATGTACAGCTGCAGCGATCGGTTAGCTGCTCAGATAGCAGATGTTTAAAGTTGATGAGGGAGATAAGTCTCCAACTTCAGAGATTTTTGCAATTCGTTCCAGTCGCAGGCAGCAGAGAACTGGAAGGAAAGGCGGCCAAATGAGGTTTTGGCTTTAGGGATGATCAGTGAGATACACCTGCTGGAGCGCGTGCTACGGGTGGGTGTTGCTATCGTGACCAGTGAACTGAGATAAGGCGGAGCTTTACCTAGCATAGACTTGTAGATGACCTGGAGCCAGTGAGTCTGGCGACGAACATGCGGCGAGGGCCAGCCGACTAGAGCATACAGGTCGCAGTGGTGGGTGGTATTTATTTAATTTTTATTTCACCTTTATTTAACCAGGTAGGCAAGTTGAGAACAAGTTCTCATTTACAATTGCGACCTGGCCAAGATAAAGCAAAGCAGTTCGACACATACAACGACAGAGTTACACAAGGAGTAAAACAAACATACAGTCAATAATACAGTATAAACAAGTCTATATACGATGTGAGCAAATGAGGTGAGATAAGGGAGGTAAAGGCAAAAAAAAAGGCCATGGTGGCAAAGTAAATACAATATAGCAAGTAAAACACTGGAATGGTAGATTTGCAGTAGAAGAATGTGCAAAGTAGAAATAAAAATATTGGAGTGCAAAGGAGCAAAATAAATAAAATAAATACAGTAGGGAAAGAGGTAGTTGTTTGGGCTAAATTATAGGTGGGCTTTAGTAACAAAGCTTCAGTAAAAAAAACGGATGGCACTGTGATAAACTGCATCGAGTTTGCCGAGTAGAGTATTGGAAGCTATTTTGTAGATTACATCGCCAAAGTCGAGGATCGGTAGGATAGTCAGTTTTACTAGGATAAGTTTTACGGCGTGAGTGAAGGAGGCTTTGTTGCGAAATAGAAAGCCGACTCTAGATTTGATTTTGGATTGGAGATGTTTGATATGAGTCTGGAAGGAGAGTTTGCAGTCTAGCCAGACACCTAGGTACTTATAGATGTCCACATATTCTAGGTCGGAACCATCCAGGGTGGTGATGCTAGTCGGGCGTGCGGGTGCAGGCAGCGAACGGTTGAAAAGCGTGCATTTGGTTTTACTAGCGTTTAAGAGCAGTTGGAGGCCACGGAAGGAGTGTTGTATGGCATTGAAGCTCGTTTGGAGGTTAGATAGCACAGTGTCCAAGGAAGGGCCAGAAGTATACAGAATGGTGTCGTCTGCGTAGAGGTGGATCAGGGAATCGCCCGCAGCAAGAGCAACATCATTGATATATACAGAGAAAAGAGTCGGCCCGAGAATTGAACCCTGTGGTACCCCCATAGGACCGGACAACATGCCCTCCGATTTTACACACTGAACTCTGTCTGCAAAGTAGTTGGTGAACCAGGCAAGGCAGTCATATAAAAAAACCGAGGCTACTGAGTCTGCCGATAAGAATATGGTGATTGACAGAGTTGAAAGCCTTGGTCAGGTTGATGAAGACGGCTGCACAGTACTGTCTTTTGTCGATGGCGGTTATGATATCGTTTAGTAGTAATTAATTACTTCACCATGCCTAAAAGGATATTCAATGTCTGCTTTTGAACTTTTTTACCCATATACCAATAGGTGCCCTTTGCGAGGCATTGGAAAACCTCCCTGGTCTTTGGTTGAATCTGTGTTTTGAAATTCACACTTCGACTGAGGGATACAGAGATAGGGTACAGAGAGAGTCATTCCAAAATCATGTTAAACACTACCATCAATAAGGCTGGTCTTAATGACTAGTAAGCACATTATACTTCACATCGCTTCCTATCTCATAGGCATAGGGTGTGGCAGGGTAGCCTAGCATGTTGGACTAGTTCGAATCCCTGAGCTGACAAGGTACAAATCTGTCGTTCTGCCCCTGAACAAAGTAGTTAACCCACTGTTCCTAGGCCGTCATTGAAAATAAGAATTTGTTTTTAACTGACTTGCCTAGTTAAATAAAGGTAAAGAAATAAAAATAGAAGGTATTCAAATGGTAGTGTTTTTAATGTGACCTCATCACTATTAGCAAGCGTGACAGTCATTCACCTATTAAAGGGATACTTTGGGATTTTGGCAGTGAGTCCCTTTATCTACTTACCCAGAGTCCAATGACCTTGTGGATACCATTTTTCTGTCTCTAACTTCATACTGGACACAGAGGTAGTTTCACAAGCCAATGCTAACTAGTGTGACACAATCTACATTTAATTCATTTTAAAATCAGGCTGTAACACAACAAAATGTGGAAAAGGTCAAGGGGGTGTGAATACATTCTGAAGGCTCTTTATCCTACTACCAGTCACTTGCATATATGCATGTATGCATGTATATACTTGCATTCTCGTGTTTCTAACTCACATCGTAGTTCTTGTGGTTTTTATTCTATATTATTATTATTATTATTGTATTGTTGGGAAAGAGCTCTCAAGGTAAGAATGCCACTACTGTTTTACACCTATTTTCCTGTGGCTGTGGTAAATAACCTTTGAAACGGTATTAGTGCAAGTGAGAGGCAAGGATAATATTTTTTGGGCAATTAAGAGCCATGTAGTGCTTAACGGCATGTTTATTTATCCAGTTAATACATACCATCTCCATGAAAAATTATATTCTGCCGGCAGATGCCAATTGGTAAAGAAATCACACAACCCCTTGGCACATTTTAGTCTCTCTTACACCATTGTGACTTCATATTTTCATGAATATCTCATTACATTATTTTGCTACAGATGAGAATGCTAAATCTGAATGTAATAATGTTTCCCTTAGAGTTGACCACTGGAACAACGAGAAGGAGAGACTGGTGCTCATAACTGACAGGTAAACCAAATGATTAGTGGCAAATGTTACGATTGGATATCCATTTGAACCCAATTGGAGGGATCCATTCCCATATCATTTGATACATTTATGTTGCCGACTGGATGAAAGCCTCGACGCGGTTGTGATATATTCGTGCTGATAAAGGCGTCAAACTTGCATGAACGTTTATACACTCTTCACTTAATTTGCCATATTGTCTCTCTTGGTTTTCTAACAGGTCCCTGCTGGTTTGCAAGTATGACTTCATCAACCTGCTGTGTCAGCAGGTCATCAGAATCTCCCTTAATGCCGTGGACACCATCTCAGTGGGCGAGTTTGAGTTCCCGCCCAAATCACTCAACAAGTAAGCGCCACTGAGCTATGACCCTGTACTTACAACAACACAAGACACTTGTCGATGTTCTGAAATAATTGGATAGGTACAGTATAAGCAATATGGTAGAAGGCTAACGTTCACTTGGGATAGGCTTGGTGGAAATGTTGCCATATTGCTTATACATATCCAACTATGTTGAGTCTACTCAAGTCGCTTGGGGTTGTTTCTGGACAGGGCCAAATACACTCAGCAGTCAGATGTGTTCAGTAGGCATGGAAACCGAAAACTAGGAACGCATATTGGACAAGTATAGATACACCTGTTTCTAAAGCTTTTCTCCTCTCGTGCCCACTGAACACAGCCTACTATTCATTGATTACTCCCAGCACACTGGAATTACAATAAGTGTCTCTACAGGAGGGAGGGCTATGGGATTCGGGTTCAGTGGGACAAACGCCCACGCCCCTCCTTCGTGAACCGCTGGAATCCCTGGTCCACAGACATGCCCTATGTCACCTTCACTGAGCACCCCATGGCCCGTGCCGACGAGAAAGTGGCCTCTCTCTGCCAGGTTAAACTCTTACGTTGCCACCTCCCCTCCCCCATTTACAATAATAACGATTCATATGCAATATTCATGTTCACATGGGAGCTTGGTATATTAAACACTTAGCTGCTCTCCTCTTCTGTCAGATGGACATCTTCCGGACCCAGCTGGTTCAGGCAGTGAAGAAGGCCCACAAGGAGTTTGCCATTCCGGGCAGGGCCAACGGAGTTCTGATCCTAGAGAGGCCCCTCCTCATCGAGACCTACCTGGGCATCATGTCCTTCATCAACAATGAGGCCAAGCTGGGCTACTCCATGACTAGGGGAAAGATTGGCTTCTAAATGTTTCCCACTGAGTGACCCTCTTATTCCACAGCAGTGGGAGCACTGTCAAACTGTGTGTTTTATGAGTGTGTGTCTGTCTGCTCGTGGAATGCTGACAATGTGGCTGTGTCATACCCAACGCTTGAGTATAACCGGCGGGCAGCCATGGTCGGCAGCAAGCCTGAGTTCTCTCCACTCCTGCCACAGTGCTCTCATGCAAAGTTGTTTTCCATTTGCCATAATTATTTAACCCCTGAGTGGAGAGACCTACTGTATGTGAATTTGGTGTGTTTGTGCGATTAGGGAATGTCGCTAATTGTGGGTACAGTGCATACTGTTTACCTTGTCATTGTGAAAATACTGTAATACACACCTGATGCTGCTAGGTGAACCTGACTTAGAGCCTTTGGAAGTTAATATTATCGTGGGCCTTTTGTGCCGTACGAGGGCATGGTTAGGTGCTTTAACTCTAGGTATAAGAGTGGGCTTTATCAGCGGTCGTTATTACAGAAACTAATGCAATGAGCTTTGCCTGATCAAGCGGTCTACCCATTATTTTCAACCTGAGACGCCTTGCAAAATTGCATTAGCCAGATTGGCTCTAAAATCCATCATATTGGGACGTTGTAGTGGTAAAATTTGAGAATTAATGTGGCTGCCGGTGCTACAATCAGCTTTTTCAGTCAAAACTATGACCACGTTATTCTGACGGTTAGTGTTTATTTACTATATTTTACTTGAATTATACATTGTCTGGTGCAAGCCCAACTACAGATATCCCCTTGTGACAATTTTCTTAAATTGATTAGGGCTACTCATCTCCATTTCTAGAAAACACACAGCCTTTATCGTCCTCATGCTAGGCTAGTTCATGCTGAAGCAGAGGATTAGGTCCTATGAAAATGTGATGTCTAACATTGGGGTGAGTGTTGTGGAATATGTTACTTTAGCATTAGCTACATAGCATGAGGACAAGAAAGGCAGTTTAATTCCGAACTAACAGTATTATGATTTGCCGTCAGTCATTGTGGGATAATTAAAAGTACAGTGACACCTTCCATACCTGTTTGATTCTTAGTGTTGACCGGTATAGACATGTCTAGAAGGGGAACAAATAATCCCTTCTACATATGGTTTCACCAAACAATCTACTATTCAAATACACAAATCTTGCTCAGAGGCTAAAATAGTCTTATCAACCACCTGAATAACTTGACCATAAAAATAAAAAAAATCCACGTGGGAATAAAAATGGTGGCCATTTTAGATTACATTGATCTATTAGTCAACTATTCAAGTAACTAACTAGTTAGGACTGTAGCCATAGTCTGACATAAACCTCAACTGAAGTTCAATTGGATACAGCGGTTGAAATTTCAGCCTCAATCAGATTTGTATGTTAAGGTCTCCGTTTACCAAGTTCGTTTGCTCGCACGGCTTTGCCGCGGACCTTTTGTTCAGTAGCTCTCAGGAACAGAATAATCCATTTCTGTTAAAGTATTTGGAAAGGACTATAGTGCCATTTGTTCTCCTCTCGACATGAGGACCTCCCTGCCCCCACCTTTTAATGGATCTTCCCTTCTTAGGTGTCTCCCCTCCCTGCTCCACAACTCTTGCTATTTGTTTTTAACCACTTATTAACCCCCTTGACCACTGCTTTACCGATTTGTCACTTCCATGTCGACGCTAGAGTGCTTGCTCCGCGAGAACATCCACCTCATTCCCTTCTACTCCCACATGCTGGCACCCAGAGGAACCTTAAATACCCCCAACTGTCTCAACCTAAACAAGCACAAATTGAAATGTATCAGCGCTGCACAGGAGCCAATCTAAGGAAGTGACTTAATGTATAAGGGACAATAACAGGAAGTGACATTGGCTGAATATAATTGAAACTGATTAATCATAAGTCAATTGCAAATTAACAGTCTAAGATTTCCTAGAGGCCCTATTACATTTTATCAGTCACAATGGTTGATGGACATTCAATTTTATTTCTAAACAGAGTAAGATATCATTCTTGCATGGGATCCAAACGGAATATTTCAAAGTATGCAAGACAAATCAACGTCAAGAAATCCAGGAACCAGATTTAAACTGGTTTGAAATAAACCAATCTTTCTCATCCATTCACCAGAGAAGAATCTGGTTGTTAGGCCTCTGCTTTACACAAGATCATGCTTTAACCGCTGGAATGAACTAAGATGTCTGTCCAAATACCTTTTTTTCCCCCTTCCACTCCTGGTCTAAATGTAACATGCATGTCTTGAATGTTGGGTTTGCATGCCGTCTCTGTTCAACTTCAAAAAAGCTCCAGAATATCAATTGATGCAGGTTTTGAATGTTACAAAAAGATGCTTAATGTTTGTAGCACGGTCACCAACATGAGGCAATTGCCTACATTACTTTGATATTTCATACGGGGTAAATCTGATATCCGACCAATTTGCATATTAGTTTGACTCATAACGCTGACTATATGCTCATAATGACCTTGAATGCTGTACATTGCTTATTAAATAAATACTCATCAAAATCATGTCTTGTGGCATTGTTTCTTACACTGCAGGTTCCTGTAAACCCAGTTTGAAGTACCCTGGGGCACAAAAAAAAGACTAGCCTGCTGGCCTTAAATAGCCCAAGCTATTTAGGAGGGATATCACACCTGGCACAAATTATTGTCTAGTAGTTTTTTTCCTGCTGGGGGGTGGCCTATACCTGCACCCAGAGGAGAGTAGTTCAAAGTTCAAAGTCTAAAATTATTTTGTGAGCCTTGCGGAGGGCCCTGACCTTAAAGATCTCATCCAGGCCTGAATGTTTGACACCAAGTACCTTGCTTGCTGTGGTAATAATCACAGAAGATCCATGCTATAGATTTGAACTTTGGAAATATGGATGAATCGAGCCCTAAAGCTTTTTTGTTTTTAACAATACAGCCAGCCACATCAGCACCCCCCCCTTAATATCTGCCTGAGGAACTCAGCACTACGTTTTCACCCTTTTCCATTCTCATCCACAGCAGAACATTCCAACTGTTTGAGGCCTTCTGAGTGATTGAATGTAGACCGGAATGGTTAGACACAGTTGCTGTCTGAATCAATCATCTAAACGGGTATTCATAGCAAACTTTATTACAAAATAATTGTTACCTCTAGACTTTACATTTTTACAAACACAATACTTCAAATAATTAAATGACAGATATTTGACAAATGCACTTTGTAAACATCTCTTAAATACTACAGGAACTTGGACCTCAACTACACCTGCCCTATATTGTGATCCTCCCCTAAATAAGTCGAACGTTACCTGCAGGGATGGCTGACACTGACCAGTGCAAGTACACATGACCACAGTTTAATGGCCATAGAGTTGACTGTCAGAGCAGCACTTTGGAATTCTTCTGGTCATGTGCAGACCACAGCCCTGATTGAGTATGGGCTCAGACAGTCTTTGGAGTACTAATCTTAATGCTCTGGCCCCCATAGGAGAGAGTACGTGGGGTTCTCTCACTTGACGTCGTCGTCCTCCTCCTCCTCTTCCCCAACCTCCATGTAGCACAGACACAGTTGCTCTTTCCCCAACAGAATCAAGGAGTCTCCACTGCAGTGCCAAGTCACTGACTGCACCTGGAAACCACCTAGGAAGGAGGGACACACGAGGTGTTAAGGACCTCCACCTACTGCTCACATATGCCAAGCTGAAGTGTCCCTACCAGTGTACTGTTCCTCCATTTCAGTGTTCCCCCATACCTCTTCGAGTACCCCCAGCTCTTCCACTCAGTTGTTCTAGCGGAGTACTTGATTTAACTTGGTTTGGGAAACAGTCCTATTTCTATTACTGTGTAGTTTGCAGTGACCTGATGAATATCCATTTGGAATGTAAATATTGTTAACCAATAAAAGTACACAGAGCATTTGACTGTGCTTGACTACTTCTTTTACAGTTTTATTACAACCCATGATAAGTGATGTGTGTTTGACTTCACATGCTATGAGGTTTGTGGTGAGGGCCGGGTCAGAGCTACAGTACCTTCAGCAGGGACCTGGACAGAGACGCAGCCTGCGGGGGACCAGAGGTAGAGCTTGGCGTTGCCGGTGCAGAGGGCCAGACGGGGCCGACGGGGGTCCCACTGGAAGCAGCGCACGGCCGACGTCTGCTCCAGAACAGCCAGGAGCCCCAGCCTCTGCATGTCCCATACCCACACCACGCAGGCCATGTTGTCTACAGGGATAGACACACAAACCCTAGTCAGCACCATCATTGCCACCATACAATTAAATGGGACTAGTAATTATGTGACAGCCACCAAATGCTACACAAACTATTCAGAAAATGATTGACATCATCTAACCCTGGTTGGTAAAGGGTCATTTTGTGAGTGTGGGTCTGCAGGGTTTACACCTATGGCTAGTAGAGCAACGTTCCAGTGTGAATCTGTCCCTTACCATTCTTCGTGGCCAGGTAGCGGTTGTCCGAGCTGAATGCAATGGAGGAGACCCCGACTTTAGGGTTGGCACGGTCCAGGTCAGGTTTGACCACAGGTACCTGGACTGGCAATGGGCAGATCTCATCTACAACAGAGGAATGCGCCACAGAAGCAGGATCAATAAGTCAGACAATTTTGACAGTGATATAGCCTGTGATAAAACCTTATTTTCCAGTGTACTAATAAAAATTATGCTGAATATGGGTTATTATACCATCTCAATTTCATCTATTCCAAATTGCATATTTTCTTAAGGTTGGGGTTTAATGAAAGAGTTATAGCTGCATATGTTGCATATTTAATTAAATATACACTCCTGTTGGCTAATATCCACTGCCAGGTGTGGCGTGATGAGGTGTGCTTACATTTGCTCTGTGTGTTGAAGAGGGTGCTCCCCATAGTGATGTGGTGTGCTTACATTTGCTCTGTGTGTTGAAGAGGGTGCTCCCCATAGTGATGTGGTGTGCTTACATTTGCTCTGTGTGTTGAAGAGGGTGCTCCCCATAGTGATGTGGTGCTGAATGGACAGGTCCGCACTCCCCACCACTGGCTTCCTCTCCACCTCCTTGTAGACCACCTGACAACACAAGCTCCAGTCAGTCACCTGGCATGGTCTACACTTCCTCAGCTACACCCAAGCATTAAAGTGCCCAGTTAGGTAAATAATGGTCCTTTCGCAGCACTTGCTCACAATTAAAAGCATTGTGTTTCAAGCAATTACATATAAAGCAGTAGAGGGAGACATGAAATGGAGTGTGAGTATTGTAGCAGAGGGGACGGGGATTTTTAAGCCTAGAGACAATTCAGACATGGATTTTGCCTGTGTGTGCGCCATTCAGAGAGTGAATAGGCAAGATGATTTTTTAAGTGCCTTTGAACGGGATATGGTAGGTGTAAGGCGCCTCAGCACGTTAGGTCGTCACATAACCCCTCAGCACGTTAGGTCGTCACATAACTGACATGTACTCATTGGAAAGAGTACTCACAGCTTTAGTATTGTTGATGGTGGCTGGGTGGTCAAACTCAGTCACTTTCTTCCAGGTGATGTGGTTTAGGATCCGGACCTGATCAAAACCACCAGGTAAGCCCACAGTCATACCACCAACTCCATGTCCCTATAGTCTAAAATAGCTTCAATTTATTATATTATTTTCTACATGACTATGGGACGATATTCCAGACACAAAATGCATTCTCCATTGAAAGTGCTTTCATTACAGGACTACGCCTAATCTGTGTCTGGGAAACCAGCCCCAAATGTTTGGAATGGGACTTGACCAATAAATCACTTCTCTGTAAAGGCCTATGCACGATAGTAGGTAAGAGTTTCTTTTCAGGAACCACATCAATATAATCTACACCCGCGTTAATTTTGCCAGCTATTTTAGATTTAGTCTTAAAATATATTTCAGTTATCAGTCACATAGTCAGTGCATTTTATCCAATACATAACTACAACTTTCTGCTTACCTTGTGTGCAGATACCCTTGTCCAACTAAGCCCACTATCCCCTCGTATACCTTAGCTGTCAATATTGCTATTGTGGCAGATTTTAGCCAATACCAGGAATAATAAACCATATGGCTATAAAGCCTTGGCTACAGGTTCAACAATTCAGAGCTCTGATTTTCTCCCCATCATAACTGTCGGAGGGGGGTAAATAAGTGATTTCCTTGAAAAGGGGACAAGACGAGCTTTCCAACAAAGTATTATGTCAGAAAAAAGCAACTTGCATTTGTGGAACCGCAAGAATGGCAACATAGATGAAATACAGCACACATGAATGACCATTAGGCTCATGTGGAATTCTCATCTAGTTACATTTTCAACAACTAAAATGAAGTAATTTGTAATGTCCCCCCCCCCCCCCCCCCAAGGCATTTCTCGTTATCGTCACTCGCTTTCATCAAGAAAAATAGGTCATTGACGAAATTAAATTATTGTTGAAGAAATTAACACGGATCTGCACAGGTTGCACAGAATGCATGTATCTGGAAGCCACCGTAAGCCTATAGAAAGAGAAGGAGACAAAGCGCAGACCTTTCCATCATAGCTGCCGATGGCCAGGAACTGGCTGCTGGGACTCCAGGCCAGAGACTTGATGCCCAGCGACCACTCATACGCACTGAAGGTGGACAGCAGCCGGCCGTCCAGCGAGTACAGCAGCACCTTGTACTGGGGAGAGAGCACACACACTCTCTCAGGGTTCCCACTCTGTCAACATATTGTCAACAAATTTTCCAATGGCTTACCTCCAAACAGCTGTCCCATACAGCCAGAACACAGCCGTTAGGAGACCACTCCACCCCCGCCAAGTCCTGGGTCTCTGTTTCAAAGTGCTTTGAAAGGTAGACAGGGGAGGTCAAACAAGAGGATACAGACAATTAGCAGAAAATAGACCGGGACAAACTGTGCATCTGTACAGGTGCATCGGTTGTTTGGGTCCCACTTTACAATGTGTCAAAATGTACAAAACATTAGGAACATGAGCTCTTTCCATGACAGAATGACCAGGTGAAAGCTTTGATCCCTTATTGATGTCACTTGTTAAATTCACTTCAAATCAATGTAGATGAAGGGGAGGAGACCGTTTTAAAGGATTTTAAGCCTTGAGACATGGATTGTGTATGTGTGCCATTCAGGGGGTGAATGGGCAAGAAAATATTTAAGCGAACTGGATATGGTAGTAGGTGCCCGGCGCACCAGTTTGCATGTCAAGAAATGCAATGTTGCTGGGTTTTTCACACTCAGTTTCCAGTGTGCAAGAATGGTCCACCACACAAAGGACATCCAGCAAACTTGACAACTGTGGGAAGCATTGGAGTTAACATGGGCCAGCATCCCTGTGGAACGCTTGACACCTTGTCAAGTCCATGCCCCGATGAATTGAAAGTGTTCCTAATGTTTTGTAAACTCAGCAAAAAAAAAAGAAAATGTCCTCACTGTCAACTGCGTTTATTTTCAGCTAACTTAACGTGTAAATATTTGTATGAACATAAGATTCAACAACTGAGACAAACTGAACAAGTTCCACAGACATGTGACTAACAGAAATGGAATAATGTGTCCCTGAACAGGGGGTGGGGGGGGCAAAATCAAAAGTCAGTCAGTAGCTGGTGTGGCCACCAGCTGCATTAAGTACTGCAGTACATCTCCTCCTCATGGACTGCACCAGATTTGCACCAATGCACCTGCAAGTTCCCGGACATTTCTGGGGGGGGAATGGCCCTAGCCCTCACCCTCCGATCCAACAGGTCCCAGACGTGCTCAATGGGATTGAGATCCGGGCTCGTCGCTGGCCATGGCAGAACACTGACATTCCTGTCTTGCAGGAAATCAGCCATACTGCTCGTTCTGTGCGTGGTGGCATTGTCATGCTGGATGAGCCTGCAGGAAGGGTACCACATGAGGGAGGAGGATGTCTTCCCTGTAACGCACATCGCTGAGATTGCTTGCAATGACAACAAGCTCAGTCCGATGATGCTGTGACACACCTCCCCAGACCATGACGGACCCTCCACCTCCAAATCGATCCCGCTGCAGAGTACAGGCCTCGGTGTAACGTTCATTCCTTTGACGATAAACACAAATCCGGCCATCACCTCTGGTGAGACAAAACCGTGACTAGTCAGTGAAGAGCACTTTTTGGAAGTCCTGTCTGGTCCAGCGACGGTGGGTTTGTGCCCATAGGTGACGTTGTTGCCGGTGATGTCTGGTGAGGACCTGCCTTACAACAGGCCTACAAGCCTCTCTAAGCCTATTGCGGACAGTCTGAACACTGATGGAGTGATTGTGCGTTCCTGGTGCAACTCGGGCAGTTGTTATTGCCATCCTGTACCTGTCCTGCAGGTGTGATGTTCGGATGTACCGATCCTGTGCAGGTGTTGTTACACGTGGTTTGCCACTGCGAGGACGTTCAGCTGTCCATCCCGTCTCCCTGTCTTAGGCATCTCACAGTATGGACATTGCAATTTATTGCCCTGGCCACATCTGCAGTCCTCATGCCTCCTTGCAGCATGCCTGAGGCACGTTCACGCAGATGAGCAGGGACCCTGGGCATCTTTCTTATGGTGGTTTTCAGAGTCAGTAGAAAGGCCTCTTTAGTGTCCTAAGTTTTCATAACTGTGACCTTAATTGCCTACTGTCTGTAAGCTGTTAGTGTCTTAACGACAGTTCCACAGGTGCACGTTCATTAACGGTTTATAGTTCATTGAACAAGCATGGGAAACAGTGTTTAAAACCTTTACAATGAAGATCTGTGAAGTTATTTGGATTTTTACAAATTATCTTTGAAAGACAGGGTCCTGAAAAAGGGACATTTCTTTTTTTCTGCTGAGTTCATCAAACTAAAATGTAAATCCCCAAACTTTTTTTGTGGACACTCCCGTGATGGGAGCTCTGAGTGGCACTCACCCTCAGTAGGTGCCAGTCGTCACACACAAACACGCTAACATAGTCTCTGCAGTCGCGGCGCTCCGCTAGGGCCATGTAGCAGCCGTCCCTGCTGAAGTCTATCCCTGGAACCACAGACCAGGGGGGAAACAATGCACAGGAAATGCTTTTTAACATAGTCAAAATCTTTCCCCACACAAGCACACCTGACTCAACTACTCATCATCTAGTCCTTGTACAAAAACAATGTTGGGAGAGGACAATTTTCAGAAGCAAAAGTGATATGCTTTAGACCTACATTATGTTCATCTAGGTGACACGTGTCCAAAATGATTTGTGGTCATTTAGTCGTCATGTTAACCTATAGCGTTGCTGTGGTGTACAGCACAGTCTATTGAGTGTAACTATCAAGAGGCCTTCAGCAGCAAGTGGTTGGCATTGCTGGATTATTTATACAGTGGATCCAACGGTGCTTGGGTCACGTGGTGGTGGTGTGTGAACCTTTGGGTAGTGGTTGGAGCCCAAGACAGTAACTCCACTGGCTGCTGACAAACAGGTTTTGGCGAGCATGCACCATTTACTGAAGAGGGCTCCAGCTGTCAGCAGATGGCCCATAGGCCTTAAGGTCAAGGGACAGGGAGGGACGCGATTCACCAGCCCATGTGTCAAGCCAGTCAGTGCGGCCCTGTCCCCAAGTCCTCTCGCTGAAAAACACACACACTCACGTACTTACCCTTCTGACATGCCTTGGGGTACTTGATGTAAGATACGGCTTTGGTGCACAAGGACCAGACGGTAACTCTCAGCTGTCAAAAAAAAAAGAAACAAAATGTAACAAACTATACCTCATCTCCCAGTGAAAGGTTAGCTAGCACAGGGGAATAGCCTACAAAGACTCAACCGTCCAAAAACAGACACCTTTGATCCGCGATCAATTATTTTGAATGTCTACGCCCGTTTAATAAAGCAAACCGCATCGCCGTTTGCACCCCATGCCCGCTCTTCATTGGCAACATGGCCTCTTCCTCTGTAAGAGGAGCTGGATGGAGGCTTTAATGGTGGTAAGTGTGGAGCTCAGAGCAGGGCGTCAACAACAGCCGCCTATTAATAAGAGCTCAGTCAACTCTTCGACTAATGAGACCGCTGAGAGCTCCTCGCTATCCCTGCCACTCCTTCCGTTTCGGTTTTATACCAAACGCAGCAGTCACCCCGTTCGGCTTCAACACAGCCCCTGGGGGACTCCGTGTCGGTCTGTGGAAGAGATCCACGAGGGTCTTCGTGATGGATAAGACTGAGAAGAGCGGTTGTGCTGAATGGTTAAACCACTCACAAGGGAAAGTTCTAAATCTAAATCACTACAATAATGAAATCTCTAGCCTATCCATTAATAACAGCAGTTAAGTACAAGTACAAGCTTTATCGGTTACCAGCAGAACTGGACAATAGAAACAAGGCCAATGCCAGTCTGTCTACCCGTAAAGATTCACGTCACCCCTGCCCTCCAAAATCATCCGAGATGAGCTTTACACATCGCAGCACACAACCAGCAGGCGGACAGTAACATTCTGCATCTAGCCCTCCAAGAACCAAGACCAGCATGTGACAGGTCCTGCACTCCTAGTTTCTTCCTCGTTTAGTCGTGATCAGAAAAACAAAGGTGTTCATGTGAAAACATTGAAACTACATATGCTTTGTTAAAAAGAACATAACTAGGTCTATACTGTAAGATGCACAATATAGTATTTGTATTCAGCCTAGAGCGAGCCTAGTTATTGTTACTCCTAAAAGTAAAAGCCAGAACAGTAGTCATTCTACGCCATCCAAATGACATTACGGCTATGTAGCCTACCACCACAAGCATGTTATGGGTGTAAAATGCAAGGCCTACATATTTTCTTTTACAACCTAGTAAGCCAATATAAATGTGCATGCATACACTTCTCCGCACCCTGTCTTATCATACTTTGAATACTAAGCCTGTGCAAATGCTGGACTAAACTAGTCTCGGTGATCAGCCAAAACTTATGTGGCTTCATAACAATAAATAAGCTTGAGACAGAAGTGACAAAGTCGAGGGTTGTCAATTCGAGTGTGAACTGTAATCAAGACCCTCAGCCTCTGTGCGGCCTTGGTAGGCGGCGGCTTATATGGTGTGCATGTCAGAACTCACATCGACACTCCCAAAATACCAATTAAAACTTAATTCAGGGTTCTCCCTTTGCCTACACTTACCTTCCTGTAAGAGAAGTGCAAACATCTGAAAACTACACAACTGTATGAAGAAGGATATGAACTTTAAATAGCTCTAGCATGGCATGCTTTCCCTGATTTTCTAACTAGGGCTCACTTTCTCACTCAGGGGAGGAAGGCATTCAGGCAGGAGTCTGTCTGATCTACTGGCTGTTGCTTCCCTGGGTAAGGGTCTAACTGACCAGGGCATGCTCCTGAGGTACCAAGACATCCAGCTGTGGCCTGTCATTACACCCACAAGCCCCCCCCCCCCCCCCACAGATCCATGGAAACTACCGTCAACACAGCTCAACACAGTTCTTCTTGGACAACTTGTACCCCACCACATTGACATGGGGGGGACTGGGTTGGGAGGTGGTCTGGGGGGGGGGGTGTAACTTTAAACTGGGAAGAGGGAGGGAGCGGCACATATGTAAAATAGGTGAGAAATGCTTCTCTGTGTTGCCTGGCATGCCAGTCTGGGGCACTGAAGCTGGTAAAACTACACCTTGGAAGCAAACTGGGAGCAGTAGACTGGTGTTTCAGTCTCTAGGACAGAGACAAGATGGTCCAAGAGCAAATAAAGCCGCTTCTGTTTAGCCATCAGAATAAAGGGACACAAATAATGCTTTGTATTGGCCTTCACAGCATGATCATCAGGTTTAGGCTTCTTTTCTAGGAAGTTTGTTACAGTGCATTCAGAAAGTATTCAGACCCCTTGACTTTTTCCACATTTTGTTTACATTACAGCCTTATTCTAAAATGGATTAAATAGTGTCCCCCCCCCCTTCAATCTACACACAATACCCCATAATGACAAAGCAAAAACAGGTTTAGAAAATGTTGCACATTTATTAAAAATACAACTGAAATATCACATTTACAAGTATTCAGACCGTTTACTCAGTACTTTGTTGAAGCACCTTTGGTGGCGAGTCTTCTTGGGAATGACGCTACAAGCTTGGCACACCTGTATTTGGAGTTTCTTCCATTCTTCTCTGCAGATCCTCTCAAGCTCTGTTAGGTTGGATGGGGAGCATCGATGCACAGCTATTTTTAGGTCTCCCCAGAGATGTTCGAACGGCTGGGCCACTCAAGGACATTCAGAGACTTGTCCCGAAGCCACTTCTGCATTGTCTTGGCTGTGTGCTTAGGGTCGTTGTCCTGTTGGAAGGTGAACCGTCGCCCCAGTTTGAGGTCCTGAGCGCTCTGGAGCAGGATCTCTGTACTTTGTGCCGTTCAGCTTTCCCTCAATCCTGACTAGTCTCCCAGTCCCTACAGCTGAAAAACATCCCCACAGCATGCTGCCACCACCATGCTTCACTGTAGGGATGGTACCAGGTTTCCTCCAGACCTGACACTTGGCATTCAGACCAAAGAGTTCAATCTTGGTTTCATCAGATCAGATAATCTTGTTTCTCAAATTTCTTCAATTTAAGAGTGATAGAGGCCAGTGTTCTTGTGGACCTTCAATGCTGTAGACATGTTTTGGTACCCTTCCCCAGATCTGTGCCTCGACACAATCCTGTCTCGGAGCTCTACGGACAATTCCTTTGAACTCATGGCTTGGTTTTTGCTCTGACATGCACTGTCAACTGTGGGACCTTACATACAGGTGTGTGCCTTTCCAAATCATGTCCAATCAATTTAATTTACCACAGCAGGACTCCAATCAAGTTGTAGAAACACCTCAAGGATGGTCAACGGAAACAGGACGCATCAGAGCTCAATTTCAAGTCTCATAGCAAAGGGTCTGAATACTTACGTAAATAAGGTTTATTTTTTAAATAAATTAGCAAAAACGTCAAAACCATTTTTCGCTTTGTCATTATGCGGTAGTGTGTGTGTAGATTGATGACGTGAAAAACGTATTTAATCCATTTTAGAATAAGGTTGTAACGTAACAACGTGGGAAAGGGGTCTACATACTTACCGAATGCACTGTATAAGCAGGGAGGCCATGTGTCGACGAGAAGACAGCACATTTTACAGAGTTGTAGCAGAGGTGCCTGCTAGGGTGTTGTGCTGACTGGCAGGGTGGATGGAGGGCCTAAACCGTGGTTACCAGCTCACAACAGTACTGGTTCACTTCCCATTGGAGGAATTAATTTGACTTTGTTTTATTTATCCTGTTTAAAGCTCTCCCACAGCCTTGTTCTAAACATAACCTCACAGGAGTTATGCCTCAAGCCCTCAACTTAACCCTAGAAAGAACAGGCCCACTGGGACAAGAAAGGCTACACTTGATAAACAGGACCAACTACACCGCAGAATCCCTGACAGCAAATCACAAATCCATCAGCTCCTCCTGTGGCAGCACTTTTTATATGCGAGAGAGAATTAGTGATGCTGCGACTCCTGCGAGGAATCTTTGCATAGACCTATCTGTCAGCAATGGATAAGTCCATATGCATTCCCCATCAGAGACGGTCTCTCAACCCGATATAGACACATTTCTCCTGTTACAGCCTTATAATTCCCCCGTGGATTGGAGTGCGGTGTAGCCAGGCGTCAGTCTGGATGACTGATTGTCGATTGTCAGAGTAGAGCTGTGGCAGCTACTTGGGTTCACAGTTTCTCTGATAGCTAACGCTGCCAACATGCTACGCGCTAGCGGGGATCCAGCGCCGCCGGCCAGGCACGCAGCTAACCTGATCCCAACAATGCATAAACCATTAGAGGTATATAATGTTCGTGCCGGCCTAGAGTGGATGTCTTCCACACTGGTTTTACAGCTCGCTCAGCTGGTTTGTTGGATTAGCAGTGAATATGTGCAGCATAGTGCTAGTGGAGAGAATCAGGAGTGGGAATTCAAACATGTATGGCTTTTTGATTCGAACATACAATGAGGGTAAAAGTCATTTTACAAACACCTATTTGAATGACATCGGGCCTATCCATGAAGCTAGTCCTAATTACCAATGTTAAGTCACTTCTGAAGAGTGTAATACGATAGGCAACCCACTAAGACAGCCAAGAGACTCCAGGATGTCCTGCTAACTTGTAAGAACATGGAGAATGCAATAGACTAATCAACTTTCCAATTGTCCTTTATGTACAGTAGCGAGAGGCCGTAAACTAAATCACATAACGCATGCAAGATATGGTGTAAGACAATTTTAGCATCAAAAAAGCTGCTTGTTAACCATTTGAAATCATTTGTACATGGACAAAAAGCGCAAAGCAGTGCAAACTGTGGTGAGGGCTGGAGGTAAGATCAGATCCGGATACTGGCTCACGCCGCGGCCTGCTGCTCCGGCGACTCTCCCACGCGAAATGGCATATCTACAGAGATGAACGTAAATCCAAACCCTCGTCTAGCACCATCAGCTGTTAACTGACAAATTGCACCCATGTATCAAAACAGTCAGTGGGGAGAAAAGAAAACACACAGTCACACACACACACACAGTGGGTTCAACACACAGCAGCTGTCCCCTAACAAGTTAATATAGCATCTTGTTCATGAGCTCCCGGCTGAAACTGAGCCCTGATACGAACACCAGTCTGGCACAGCCATAATGAAATCTTTGTGGAGGGGTGAAGGTGAGGTCAGCAGCACTGGGCAACGCGGGCGTCATCACCCCTAGACTTTTGGTAAACAGGCTTGGCACCCCAAATGTGAAAACAGGGTATCTTGCATGAGTTCTGAGCCATACAAGGCAACAAACAGGGGGGGCTACTTGAACTTATCCAATAAGAAATGCACATTTTCTGTTGCAAAATGTATTTGTTTTACATCTTCCCCAAATCAACAACTGACAATTGTTCCCTTCTCAGAATTTAATGGAAAGAGCAGACAGACCCAGGAGCAGACAGACCTAGGGAGACTCCATTCTATTCCTGTGTTTGTTGAAGAAGCAGACAGACAAAGCAGAAATGTCAGACACTTGCACTCCCTGCTCCCTCTCAAACCTCCAGACACAGTTGTGCCTGGGCCCCGGCACCTGTCAGTGAGTCTTGGAGTCGGGTTCGGGCGTCAGGCGAGCCCCGCCATGGCACGGTGCCCAAGTCGTAACCCAAACAGGCGGGCGAGGACGAGTGCAGCCCACTCCCCCCTCTGATACCTAGGGACAAATATGCTCCCAACAAGCCAGACTGCACTTTCACCTACAGTCCTTGCAGACGTGCAAAGCAAGCTGCGATGTCGTCACACCGACACTGGTTTGGTTCCAGCAAGCATGTTCATTCAAAGTCTAAACTAAATCAGAAAACTCACCACATTAAAAATGTCTAAGTGTGGCTGAATTTCACAGCCTATTGGATGTGTGACAAAACACATGGGATGGATTGTCATCTTCCAAGAATATAACATAAATATCTACAGCCCAATTCCGTTTCTCCCCCTGTACACTTCCACCATGGATTTCAAAGGGAGGGAGTAGTGTACGGAGGAACATGGTGAAAACCCACTTAAGCACAGGCTTACACCAATCCAGTGCTTTTTAAATGATTCAAAAGGGAATGAACGAGTGCACACGTCAGGGAGGAGAAACGAAATAGGACTCGGAAGGAACTTCATTCGTGTGTCGAGGATATGACAGAACACTAGCTGGAGTAAGTGAAATCAGGCATACATTTGTCAGGTGGGGCAGGGTCTGGTGTCTGCTGTCTATTTTCAGGTCTCCTCCTTCATTATGGGCAGCAACAGTCGACACCAGACAGAAACACAAACACACTCCTAGTGACTTCACACTTACATGGAACTCTGTGGTGTTGAGAATGTGACGTCCGTCTGGGCTCCAGCGCGAGGAGACTAGTCCTATCGAGCCCTCGTCAATCTTACAGTACCAGTCGGGCTGCTCTAGAGACCACACCTGAGAGGAGAGAGAGATTGCGAGAGAAGGACAACTGCCTTTCCCTGAGCTCAACCTGTACTCAAATCTTTGACCATACCAAATCTGACCCAGAGACGAAATGAAAGACTGGAGATGGTTACCTCTGCAAAAGTAAGCTGTTCTTTTTGCACAGTGCATTTGATCTTAACACTGTCTCAAATGAGGGGTCATTTCCCTTTCATTACAAAATGGTCAGTAATTATCTACTTAAATTCCACTTTATCTGTGCAAGTTGTTGATTTATATTTGTACACTTTATTCCCAGTTTAATTTCCCACATTCTGTATATTTAAGCATCCATCAGTCTGAACAAGCTAATTCAGCACCAAAAAATATTTAAAAAAATACACCAACTGTCATTATTGGACAAATGAGATAAAAACAATATGCACTAGCCTAATAGAGGAGCGCATACCTGCACTAGTCCCCTCTTGTACATGGCACAGAGGATGAAGAGCGAGTCAGAGGACCACTCCATGTGGACTATCTGGTCCAGGCAAGTGTAAAGGTGCAAGATCTGTAGGGTGTTCACGTCACGCACCACCAGCCTGTACTGCACACACGTGGCCTGGGGGGGGGACAGATGGGGGGGGGACAGATGGAGAGAGACAGGCAGTGAGACAGTCAAGCAGGAAAAAAAAGTTGTGTTCCAGCACATCTGTGTACTTTTGGACTTGTTAACTCCTCGGTTGTAAGACCATGAACGTCCATCTGCCATGCCGGTTGTCAATGTTTAAAAGTGCATATTTGAGTGCATAAGTGGAGTACATACGGTGTGCATCATATTTGCACTGAAAACATTTATATGACTAGGGTACCTGCCATGCGGTGGCGGATTTAAATGCTACCAAATAAACCAAAATTCACAGACATTTGTTGCATTTTTTTCTGGTTTGTGCAAAATCATTAAGAAAAACATAAAACCAGTCTGCACAACACCAAGATGAATGGGTTTAGTCTTGACTCTTGGTTGCCAGTTTTGGGGGGGATGGGTAATGTAATGATGGTCGAGTACCAAACCAACACAAATTTGTTTCTATTTGTCTTTGTTACTTTTTGATATGAGTCTTATTTTCATATATATTTAAATAGTTTTAAATGTTATGATTATTTGCGCTGTTGCAAATGTCTGAATAAAAATTTGTTTGTGCAGAATGGTGCTTTTTTGGGGGGGGGGAGCATTCGGAAAGTATTAAGACCCCTTCTCCTTTTCCACACATAATACCCCATAATGACAAAGTGAAAACAGGTTTAGACATTTTTGAAAATGTATTAAATACAAACAGAATACCTTATTTACATAAGTATTTAGACCCATTGCTCAAAATTGAGCTCAGGTGCATCCTGTTTCCATTGATCATCCTTGAGATGTTTCTACAAGTTGAGACAGGACTGTGTCGAGGCACAGATCTGGGGAAGGGTACCAAAAAATGTATGCCGCATTGAAAGTCCAAGAACACATTCTTAAATGGAAGCAGTTTGGAAACACCAAGACTCTTCCTCCAGCTGGCGGCCCGGCCAAACTAAGCAAGCCGGGGAGAAGGGCCTTGGTCAGGTAGGTGGACAAAGAACCTGATGGTCAATCTGACAGAGCTCCAGAGTTCCTCTGTGGAGATGGGAAAGCCTACCAGAAGGACAACCATCTCTGCAGCACTCCACCAATCAGGCCTTTATGGTAGAGTGGCCAGACAGAAGCCACTCCTCACTAAAAGGCATGACAGTCCGCTTGGAGTATGCCAAAAGGCACCTAAAGGACGCTCAGACCATGAGAAACAAGATTCTCTGGTCTGATGAAACCAAGATTGAACACTTTGGCCTGAATGCCAAGTGTCACATCTGCAGGAAACCCAGCACCATCCCTACATTGAAGCATGGTGGTGGCAGCATCATGCTGTGGGGATGTTTTTCAGTAGCAGGGACTGGGAGACTAGTCAGGATCGAGGAACGGAGCAAAGTACAGAGAGCTCCTTTATGAAAAGCGCTCTGGAGCAGGTTAGGTTCACCTTCCAACAGGACAACGACCCTAAGCACACAGCCAAGACGACGCAGGAGTGACTTGGGGACAGGTCTCTGAATGTTTTTGAGTGGCCCAGCCAGAGTTCGGACGTGAACATCTCTGGAGAAACCTGAAAATAGATGTGCAGGGACACTCCGCATCCAACCTGACAGAGCTTGAGAGGATCTGCAGAGAATGGGAGAAACTCCCCAAATACAGGTGTGCCAAGCTTGTAGTGTCATACCGAGAAGACTCAAGGCTATTATCGCTTCAACAAAGTACTGAGTAAAGGGTCTGAATACTTACAGTACCAGTCAAAAGTTTGAATGGGTGCGTGTGTCCAAGTGTTTTTTTTTTATTTATTTTTTCACCATTTTCTACATTGTAGAATAATAGTGAAGACATGGAAACTATGAAATAACACAAGGAGTAACAAAAAAAGGGTTAAACAAATCAAAATATATTTTAGATTTGAGATTATTCAAAGTAGCCACCCTTTACCTGACAGCTTTGCCCACTCTTGACATTCCCTTAACCAGCTTGATGAGATAGTCACCTGGAATGCATTTCAATTACTGGTGTGCCTTGTTAAAGTTACATTTGTGGAATTTCCTTCCTTCATAATGGGTTTGGGCCAATAAGTTGTGTTGTGACAAGGTAGGGGTGGTATACATAAGATAGCCCCTATTTGGTAAAAGACCAAGACCATATTATGGCAAGAACAGCTCAAATAAGCAGAGAAATGACAGTCCATCATTACTTTAAGACATGAAGGTCAGTCAATCCGGAAAATTGCAAGAACTTTTAACGTTTCTTCAAGTGCAGTTGCAAAAACCACGAAGCGCTATGATGAAACTGGCTCTCATGAGGACCACCACAGGAAAGTAAGACCCAGAGTTACCTCTGCTACAGAGGATACGGTCATTAATGTTACCAGCCTCAGAAATTGCAGCACAAATAAATGCTTCACAGACACAACTGTTCAGAGGAGACTACATGAATAAGGCCATGGTCAAATTGCTGAAAAGAAACCACTCCTAAAAGGACACCAATAAGAAGAAGATTTAGAATTAGACCGGTGGAAATCTGTCCTTTGGTCTGATGAGTCCAAATTTGAGATTGGTTCCAACCACCGTGACTTTGAGACGCAGAGTAGGTGAACTAATGATCTCTGCATGTGTGGTTCCCACCGTGAAGCATGGAGGAGGCGGTTTAATGGCGTGTAGGTGCTTTGCTGGTGACACTGTCGGATTTATTTAGAATTCAAGGCACACTTAACCAGCATGGCTACCACAGCATTCTGCAGCTATATGCCATCCCATTTGGTTTGCGCTTAGTGGGACTATCATTTGTTTTTCACCAGGACAACGACCCAACACACCTCCAGGCTGTGTACGGTCTATTTGATGACCTGGCCTCCAATAACCTCCACCCAATTGAGATGGTTTGGGATGAGTTGGACCGCAGAGTGAAGGAAAAGCAGCCAACAAGTGCTCAGCATATGTGGGAACTCCTTAAAGAGAGTTGGAAAAGCATTCCAGGTGAAGCTGGTTGAGAGAATGCCAAGAGGGTGCAAAGCTGTCATCAAGGCAAAGGGTGGCTACTTTTTTGGTTAATACATGATTCCATATGTGTTATTTCATAGTTTTGATGTCTTCACTATTATTCTACAATGTAGAAAATAGTAAAAAATAAAAACCCATGAATGAGTAGGAGTCCACACTGGTACTGTGCGTAAATATTTCCATTTTTATTTAATACATTTGCAAAGATGTCTAAAAACCTGTTTTTGCTTTGTTATTATGGGTTAGTGTGTAGATTGATGATGGGGAGAAAACGATTTAATCCATTTTAGAATAAGGTTGTATCATAATGTGGGAAAAGTCAAGGGGTCTGAATACTTTCAGAAGGTAATTTATAGGCATGTTGCTACAGTGCTTCAGAAAGTATTCACACCCCTTGATTTTTTTTTACACATTCTGTTATGTTACAAAGTGGGATTAAAATTGATTTGTCTTGTCAATGATCCAAACAATACTCTAATGTCAAAGTTGGGGACAAATTCTACCTTTATTAATTAAAATGCTAATATATTGATTAAATAAGTATTCAACCATTAGTCAATAAATGTTACAATCACCTTCGGCAGCGATTACAGCTGCACGTGTGTTTGGGTAAGTCTAAGAGCTGTGCATATATTGGCCCATTATTATTCTTCTTTTTTTTCTTCTTCAAGCTCTGTATAGTTCATCTTTTATCATTGCTAGACACCCATTTTCATGTTTTGCCATAGATTCTCAAGCCGATTTAAGTCAAAACTGTAACTAGGCCAATCAGGAACATTCAATGTCATCTTGGAAAGCAACTCCAGTGTATAATTTGGCCTTGTGTTTTAGGTTATTGTCCTGCTGAAAGGTGGATTTGTCTCCCAGTATCTGTTAGAAAGCAGAATGAACCAGGTTCTCCTCTAGGATTTTGCCTGTGCTTAGATCTATTAAGTTTATTTTTTATCCTAAATAACTCCCTAGTCCTTGCCGATGACAAGCATACCCATAACATGATGCAGCCACCACTATGCTTGAAAATATGAAGAGTGGTACTCAGTGATGTCAGGACAAAACGTTAATTTCTTTGCAGTTTAACTTTAGTGTCTTACTGCAGTTTTACTTTAGTGTCTTATTGCAAACATGATTCATAAAGAACACGTGTTCAAATTAACAAAAAGGCAGAGGCCCCTGCCCCGCCTCCATCACTCTGGAAACTTCTCTCAAATCTAAGGATCCGAATCACATGGGTCATTAACCATGTTTCCATCCACAGTTTGTATGCAAGTAAAGTCATATTGTATAACAAAAAAAGCTGTGATCGAAACAGGAAGTTTCGTTACAATTGTATAAAAGCAGACATAATTTGTTCGTTCGACATGGTGGGATCTTTTGTGTCTGTAACATTTATTATACGAGAAAGACCAGTAGCCAAGACCTGAGTAGGCACAATCGCTATTTAACGCAACAGTTTGTGCCAAAACTATCAGGAGAGTTGAAAATGCGATAACGCACTGAACTTTAGATTTTTATTCGGTACATGAAAACGTATGCGAAAAAGTACATTGTGTGCACTACGTCGTCACACTGATTTTTATCCACAACTAGTCCCTTTGGTGGAAACGCCACTCGTGGGAAAATGCGCATATTTTCTTTACGCGCATTTTAGAATATTTGCATGAAATTTGTAGACAATTTGATGGAAACCTAGCTATGGACACACATTCACGTTTCTTTCTGTACTCACCCTCTTCTGAACTCTCAACCAATTTGATCGAAATTATGTAGCCCATGTCTCTGCGTCATTCCTGAACTGCTGCGATTTGAACTATCGATCCAAAAATATAGCCTATTTGAAGGGCCAGCTACAACCTTCTGTCTGTTGAAACGGATACTGCTGTAGCACAAGCAAGACAGTCTACACATTGCATTAGGGCAAAACAATTATTGTTGTGCGTGATGTAAACTTTACAATTTTGCTGCCATATAGCCAGTCTGCCTCCTGTTCAGACAATGTTTCCAATGACGAAAGAATTACATAAAATCGCTATTGACTGAGTGTCTTGCGACTTGATTGTTTGATATGCTGTGTAAGCTACATATAGCTTGCCTAAATAGCTGCATTTAACTCCTGAAAAAATAACATGAAATTGCCAGACCTCTTTATGTCATGCTTATGTTTGCAACAGCTTACTGTTACAATTAGCTACGTTTGATCGAACTGTTTTGTGTACAAGCGGCAGCAGAGTCAAGGAGTGACTGAGCAATGAGCAGCAGCTGAAAGGAGGTAGGTAGACTAGTGGATCCTGCATGCCCAGAAATATCTGTATATTTAGCAACAGCAAGTCACTCCATAATAAAAAATAAAAATAAAGTGTTCCTATCTCTAGAGGTTAAATAAAAAAGGACTATGGTAAGTGCCAAATCAAGTAACGGGGTTGACGATTTCATCTTAAATCAGCCATAGATCCCCTTGGATTTGGGGAATTGGAAGCTTATAGTGTGCAGGGAGGGACAATTGAATGCAAACATAATTTATAAAATGAAACTTAAAACATTTAGAGCCCATCTATAGGTAAGAGTTTTCCACAGCACAACAGAAAATGGCCAAAAAGATTAGAACCAGTTCTGACAATTAGATGTTTGAGAAAATTACTTAAAAAGGAATATTTTCACCATATTAAAATGAAAGTTCATTTCACGTAACAGGGTTGGCTTTAAAATGAGGGACATGCATTATGTGATTAGATGATTCACTAATTACATAAAATAAATATTATAATTCAGAAATTACTCAAAGCAACAAAATAACTATGGATTTACAATGATGGTGAAAGCTTGGAGACATTCTGGGGTTAAGTTAATTAAAATCTTCTTAGAAGTCGCAGAGGGACATGTCAAAATGTAGAACTCTGGCACTTTATCAATTCTTTATTCATACCATAAATCAGATTTATTGAATTGTCCATGTGGTCTACATTAAAGGGAACTTCATTTAATATAACAAGCTTTTAAATTCTATATTGATGCACAATTTCTACGTAAAATATTAAAGGGATGCAAAAGGAACTAATTTCATGGAACTCAGTAGCCTTCAATTAATAAATCATTATTGGCAGCCACACACACATCCAGTGTGGCACCTTCTTGCTCCAACCTGTATACAGTATGTATCCGTTTTCGGTTGAATTTTGTGTACAATCTTAATCATTACATTATCTACATTGTTTACCATATATGCATAGTCACTTTAACTATACATTCATACACATACTACATCAATTGAGCTGTGCTCCCGCACATTGGCTAACCGGGCTATCTGCATTATGTCCAGCCACCAACCAACCCCTCTTTTACGCTATTGCTACTCTGTTCATCATATATGCATAGTCACTTTAAACATATCTACATAATACCTCAATCAGCCTGACTAACCGGTGTCTGTATGTAGCCTCGCTACTGTGTGTGTGTATATATATATATATCTTTACTTACCTATTGTTCACCTAATAAATTTTTTGCACTATTGGTTAGAGCCTGTAAGCAATACACTTTGATTTGATTACTAAGTGTATATTGAAACAAATGATTGCTTACCAAATATTTTCCATCTGGTGAAACTCTGCACAGTTGGTTAGACTGTTTGAAGACCTCAGAGAAGTTCATCCCTGAACTTAACAAAATGACTGGTCACTGTAGAAAGGGGACATGATCATGTGATTAGTCAACAGTATACAACTCAAAAAAGCTAGCTACTCGCGGTGTTCGCCTAGTATTGAGTTATTTGGTCAATAATAACCACAAGGTGGTGACTGAGACCGTGAATGTATTTCAAGCCAAAAACCATATGCCTTCTTTGGAAGTGAAGGCTAACTGTACAGTACTACTGTAGCTAACGTTTGCTAAAAATAAAGAAACCTATGCATCTAACTAGTAGTAGTGCGTGAACAAACAAGTCGGTAACGCGACTATTAACATGCACATTGGTAGCACAGAAGAGTGTTATGGCTCTATAATGGCAAGCGAGTAGGTTTAACAGATTAGCTAGCTAAATTAGCAAAGTAGCTACACCTGTTTGGTGCCAGTTGAAATGGCTAGCTATTGACAATCAATAATTTGTTATTCCTACCAGTCGCGTAAACAAATCAGTAAATGTGAACCAATGACGAACGTCAGCTAACGTGTTTTTTGCATTCTAAGCAAGCTGGCTCAAGTTAACAGTACTGTTATCGTCAAGCTTACGTTAGCTAGCCTAGCTAGCTAGATACCGTAGTTCACTAATTCGTTACACACATATAACGGTATGTTTTATGTTTAGCGTGAAGTTTATCGTCCAAGGTTGAGCGACTCACCGGTATCCAGGGTTTGTTGAAAACTTTCCTCGTTCACATGCTATCAAACAAGTGCATGACAACAATAACTGTCTGATACTTGTTTCGGTGCGATTGATTTACCTCACCTCTGGTACCGAATGTGCAGAGTTTGCACAAGAGTCTGGTCAAAGAGCAAACTACTCTGTCACCCGACGTGGTGAGCGCGCAAAATCAAACGCACTTGATATCAAGAGCGCCATCCAATCAGCATGAAGACAGTTTTTCATTATGCCGGGAAATGTAGTTCAGCAGAGGTTACCTGGAGGAGATTCGATTATCTGTCCCGGGTTATCCCGGTGTGTGGAGTTTTATATGGTGAAAAGTGAGTGCATTCGTTTCGGAACCAGTTGCCGCGTTCAAAACAACTGAGAACTCGGAAATTTCAGACTTCAGTGCATTCAAGACAACTGGGAACTCAGGAAAAAAAAAATAGCTCAGAGTGGGAAAATTCCATTTGAACAGTCATCCAACTAGCATTTCCTAATTAAGAACTCGGGTCGCGTTTATCGGGGTAACTTGCCCCTGGAGGTGCCAGTTACCATTCAGGAGCAAAACGTTTTCAATAGTTGTTTTTAATTTATACCCAAAAAATATTAATTGGAATATAATATTGGAATGGAATATAACCAATATCATTAAATACAATTGGAATATAACATTTAATAACTATAACTTAACTAATTAATTTAGTGTAACATTGATGTGGCAACTGTCTTATGCTCTGCTATTGCACAATTCTCATTTGTACATGGGGTCACAAATAAAGCTTTCCACGTTTTGCCTGTTCACGCAATGTAAAATATGGTTTCTTGGAGACGCCAATTCCACAAATCTTCTTCTGAATATTTGCTTTACAGCCCTATATGAGGGAGTTATATTAACCTGAGCTGCAGGTAGCCCGGTGCACTGCAGCTCAGGTTAATATAACTCCCTCATTGTTATAATGTGAAATATGGTTATAGGTCTGTAAAGCAAATATTCAGAAGAAGATTTGTGGAATTAGCGTCTCCAAGAAACCATATTTCACATTATAACAATGAGGGAGTTCTATTAGCCCGGTGCACTGCAGCTCAGGTTATGGCCCGGTATATATATATATATATATATATAACAAATTGGAATGTGACAGTGATCTCCGGTATGCCGAATCATTTTGAGGGTATTTGGGCTCCCGAGTGGAGCAGTGGTCACTGCAGTACCTGGTTCGAATCCAGGCTGCATCACATCCGGCCGTGATTGGAAGTCCCATAGGGACGTGCACAATTAGCCCAGCGTCGTCCGGGTTAGGCCGTAATTATAAATAATAATTTGTTATTAACTGACTTGCCTGGTTAAATTAAAAAAATACAAAAAAAGTGTAGTACTAATAGTGCCCCATAATTGCGTTGCAGAAGTTTAAAACTATATAGGCTTCATACAGGCTACGCACAAGTATAAGACAACGTATTTTTGTTTCAAAGCTTTATTGTTATAACTCTTTTCCCAATGGTTAATCTAGCATTTGCCTCCATGTGCCCCCTAGTGAGTTCGGAAAATGTTTCCCGCTCGTGTGCGCCCAAACCGCGGCTAACACCTCCTCCTGTCACCCGAATCCCACCCAACTCTAAATCTCAATAACACAACCTCGCGGAGGAAGCTCATGACACTTAAAGTTTCCTCGCTTTATCATCTAATGATTTTCTTCGTCGTGAGTGGTCAGCCATTTCTGGAAGGAGAAAAAAATACTCGATAATGTGTGCTTTTTAATCGATGGCTTGATTTTTGACGAATGTTACAGATATGAGACATGTTATAAAAAGGATAATACGCTGTTTACCACTACCACATTATTTTTGGACGTAGTCAAACTGGAACAAGCTCATTTTGTTTGGTAAGTGTTATTGTCTTTGCAGTTTGCACATAGGCCTAATTATGTTATGGGAAGCAGTCACATAGCAAGGCTTAAACAAAGGGCATTAGCCTATAGCTTACAATTATTTATCCATATCAAAATAATACTTTGAGCGTTACTACATAATTATAGATCTGTAAAGCAAGTATTCAGAAGAAGATTTGGGAAATTGGAGTCTCCAAAATATTATATTGAACAGAAACGTAAACTCCTGTCAATTATTGTGATATATAAGGGTAAACTGACTTACAAGTCAAGTGGAGTTGTATAAACACCAATAATACAAACTTGCAGAAACAAAACTCAAACATAACCTATCGTTTTTCTGTGAACCCTCCTTGTCAATAAAAAAATCAATAATGCATTCAAAATATCGTACAGTGTTCAGAGTAGGCTACACAACAGCTAGATGTTGATAAGTCTGATAAGAAAATAAAGACTCAAATTCAGAAACAGTTTTTTTTTTTTATCGAGTGTTATTGATGACGAAACCTGGAAAAATAAGTTATGAAAATATATTATCATTATTATGGTATTTCTATAATAACAATAATAATAGACTAGTAATAATAATAAATGATAACAATAATGAAAACGTATCATTTTGTTTTCTGCCAGGCTGTTTAAATCTACTCCCGTTAAATTTAAATAATACACGATCATCGTAGATTCAGTTACATTTCACAGATTATAAAAGCTCGTTAGTCAACCTAATTTGTATTTGTGTAAATAAGGGTTAGACAAATGGCTTTAAGAGTTTTCTCCCACAACACTGGTATTAGCCTAGTTTGCTGGAGGGCGATTTACCCAGGAGGAATGGCTTGTATTGTGTATCTATCTAGTCGTTGTCATGGGTGCTGCATAGTGTTTCCAACTTGGGCGTGGAACAGGTGAATTTAAATCAGCATATCCCACGCATCAATGTGCATTTCGATAGGCCTATTTTATTTAGTTGCTTGTTGCCCTTATTGCAATGCATTCAGGATATTTATTGGAATATGGAAGTTTTTATTTAATATGATATGCCATTTTAATTTCACATAAAGGCAAAGGCCCTACACTGCCTCTTACTAAGGATCACTTATCCACTCATCTTTAATATCTTTGAAATAATAACCTATTCATAAAAAATAAAAACAGTTCAATTATAATCACATATACTTTAATCGCATTTCAATTCTATTCCAAAATTGGTATAGCAGCATGGACCTTTCTGTGTAAGTGAAATGTGTGTTGCCTCCACCATGTCCTGATGGAAATCTATTTCTTCATGCCAAATCCCCTGCCATTCCTCAATTACCCCAAGTGCAGTTCTGCACAGTTCTCAAGGCGGCAGCTACCACGGGAATAGCGGGAACCTAATTTAACCAACAAGCAGCTGCTTCACAATAAGTTCCCAGCTTCAACATGGAAATTCATCTGTCCATAGCCTACCTGCGCGCGCGCGTCGGGCGTGCGTGTGTGTGCGTGTGTGTGCGTGTTTGTTTGTTTGTTTAGTGATTACGCATGACCGTTGACATTACAGCAGATAATTTTCACCTTTTAGTGTCTGTGTCATCACGGCAAGCCTATTATGCACAAATTCCATTTTTATGCATGCCCAAACGTGCTTTTTTCGCATGGCTATTAATTGCTATATTAGCCTAATTGCTCTGCACATGCATTATTATCGACGCGCATCAATAAACTTGATTCTAACAGGGGTTAAACTTTTCCACATTCGTGCGCACAGCTCAACCCCTAAACCCACGAACCTTTGCCACAGTTTTTTTTCTAGCTCTTACAATGTTGCTAAGGAGATATGACGCCTCGTTGTGCGCATTAGTAAATATAGTAAGCTTTATAGCGGTCGAATGGAAGGGACTACGTGTTCAAGAATGAGTTGTGTTGGAGACTATCGAAAACTCAGAAATCCTGTTTTAGGAGAATTCTGCGGTAATATTAGCAACACTTTCGCATCAATTAGGAAATGATTGTACACTTTTCTCGTGCTGTGTGTTTCAATAATTTTGTGGAGGCTGTTTTGAGGAATGGAAATTATATTCCAGTTATATTCCAGTTTTGGAAAAATATATTCTCAATTGAATAATATATAATGGCCTATTGTAGCCTCTCATTTGTAATAGACTCGTAGAAAAATGGGTTCATAAATGGCTGTCCCATAGGAGCTTCACCAACTGTTTTTTTGAGGGTTCTTCATTGGGTGAAAGGATTATACATGAAAACAAAAAGGGTTCTACCTGGAAAAAAAATATATTATCCTACAGGGACAGGCGATAAAGTCTGCACATGAATGTACAGAATTATGTAAGAGGATATAACAGGACATGATGTAGCTTTTACACCATGATTTTGACATAATTCTTTTGTCAATATGCTGATTTGATCAGTGCTTATATGAAGTGTTTGTTGTTATTGTTTACTAAATCATGGCTTTGTCTGGATTATTTTATCATTAGCATACCCATCTGCTTAAACAGCAAAGGTCACTTTTGGTTTGTTTTGTTGTCCATTGCATTGTATAGGCTTTGATTACTTGATCTATGAAACACCTACACTATATATACAAGAAGCACTTGGACACCGCTTCAAATTAGTGGATTCGGCTATTTCAGCCTCACGTGTTGCTAATAGGTGTATAAAATCGAGCACACTGCCATGCAATCTCCATAGACAAATATTGGCAGTCGAATGGCCTAACTGAAGAGCTCAGTGACTTTCAACGTGGCACCGTCATAGGATGCCACCTTTCCAACAAGTCAGTTTGTCAAAAGTCTGCCTTGCTAGAGCTACCCCCGGTCAACTGTAAGTGCTGTTATTGTGAAGTGGAAACGTATAGGAGCAACAACGGCTCAACCGCGAAGTGGTAGGTCACACAAGCTCACAGAATGGGGTTGCTTGAGCGCATAGCGTGTAAAAATCATCTGTCCTCAGTTGCAACATTTGCTACCTAGTTCCAAACTGCCTCTGGAAGCAACGTCCAGCACAATAACTGTTTCGTCGGGAGCTTCATGAAATAGGTTTCCATGGCCGAGCAGCCGCACACAAGCCTAAGATCACCATGGTCAATGCCAGGCGTCTGCTGGAGCGGTGTCAAGCTCACAGCCAATGGACTCTGGAGCAGGGGAAACGTGTTCGGACGAATCTGCGGCTGGCAGATGCCAGGAGAATGCTACCTGCTAAAATGCATAGTGCCAACTGTAAAGTTTGGTGGAAGAGGAATAATGGTCTGGGGCTTTTTCTCATATTTCGGCCTAGGCCCCTTAGTTCCAGTGAAGGGAAATCTTAACGCTACAGCATACAATTACATTATAGACGATTCTGTGCGTCCAACTTTGTGGCAACAGTTTGAGGAAGACCCTTTCCTGTTTCAGCATGACAATGCCCCCGTACACAAAGTGAGGTCCATGTGCTTTGTCAAGATCAGTGTGGAAGAACTTGACTGGCTTGCACAGAGCCCTGACCTCTACCCCATTGAAAACCTTTGGGATGAATTGGAACGCCGACTGCGAGCCAGGCCTAATCGCCCAACATCAGTGCCCAACCTCACTAATGCAATTGTGGCTAAATGAAAGAAAATCCCTGCAGCAATGTTCCAACATCTAGTGGAAAGCATTCCAAGAAGAGTGAACGCTGTTATAGCAGCAAAGGGCGGACCAACTCCATATTAATGCCCATGATTATGGAATGAGATGTTCGAAGAGCAGGTGTCCACATACTTTTGGTCATGTAGTGTATCAGTGTCAATATGGTCTGTTTATATCAAAGTGCAGTTAGCAGCAGAGCAAACAAAGATTCTGATCCAAGCCATCTGTCATATTTTGCAAGTCATACGTGTTTCAGTCATACATGCATCGATATCCACTACTTAGGCCTATACAGACTCATTATTGCAGCTCCGAAGCCCACAGAGCTCAATATTTAAACTTGATTGGTAGTTCCTCCTATGGGGGGGGGGGGGGGGGGGGGGGGCTCATCCTTTAGAGTTGGAAGGGGAAGGAGGAAGTTGCGTGCAATGCCACGTGGCACACGGTCCTCTCTTGGGGTGAGACGATGAGGAGCGGGCAGGCCCAGGCACGTCGAGCCCCCGACACCCCTGTGCCAGTCTACTGGGCCCATACCCGGTGTGATCACACCTGGAAACAGCAGCACCAAGAGACAGGGGTGTGTGTCTGTGTGTGTGTGTCGCACTCACACTCCCAGCACATCATCAACACACTCAGGCCATTCGGTGATTACACTCTCTATCGGCCATCGATAACATTACCCTGAGTGAATCACTTCCCCTGGCAACACATCTGTTCTTCCCTTTGTGCTGCACCCTTCTCCTTTCAAGGATGTAGTTGTAATGTGTGTTTGATATGAAAAAAGGCAAACATATAGTGCCTATTGCCACCTGGTTAGTCAGTTGTGCTGGTTTTGTGTGAGTTATCTGTATGTTCACATATGTGAACAGGAATGATTTAGCTCGTCCAGTGGTTCCCAACCTTTTTTCTTTACCTAGCCTACCCTTCACTGTTAATATCTGAATATTTAAAAAATGACAGTCTGTCAACTACTTATAGACCCTTTACTTTAGTCTAAATGTTACCTAAATCAAATCAAATTTATTTGTCACATACACATGGTTAGCAGATGTTAATGCGAGTGTAGCGAAATGCTTGTGCTTCTAGTTCTGACAATGCAGTAATAACCAACGATCTAACCTAACAATTCCAAAACTACTACCTTATACACACACAAGTGTAAATGGATAAAGAATATGTACATAAAGATATATGAATGAGTGATGGTACAGAACGGCATATGCAAGATGGTATAGAGTACAGTATATACATATGATATGAGTAATGTAGGGTATGTAAACAAAGTGGCATAGTTTAAAGTGGCTAGTGATACATGTATTACATAAAGATGCAGTAGATGATAGAGTACAGTATATACATATGAGATGAGTAATGTAGGGTATGTAAACATTAAGTAGCATTGTTTAAAGTGGCTAGTGATATCTTTTTTTCCATCAATTTCCATCAATTTTCATTATTAAAGTGGCTGGAGTTGAGTCAGTGTGTTGGCAGCAGCCACTCAATGTTAGCGGTGGCTGTTTAACGGCCTGATGGGTTTTGTGTCAGAGACAGTTCATGCCTCTGTATATCCCTGATACTCCAGCGGTAACTCTAGTTGACCTTTGACCCCTACAGAGTGATCTGCCCTTCGGTGGATTACCCTCCTGCCAAAATGTCCCAGCCCACTGCTGCTGACGAGGGAAGCACCTTCGAGCACCTGTGGAACACCTTGTAAGTGTACACACACCCACACACTGTAAAGCCATGAACGGACCAAACAATTTCCCTTTTCTCTCTTGATACTTATTACATTTTAAAAGTAATTTTATGTCATTGCATTTTCTATTCCGACTAGGTTTTTTTTTCACATTTTGGTGCAGTGTTTCGGCTCGTTTAATAAACATGTAATTGAGTTGTGAAATAAGTGTTTGAGTTGGCTATTTTATTCCACAGCTAATGTGTGCCAAAAGAGATGGTCATAAACATTCAGAATGTGCCCTATTTCTTCCTTATTAGCAATTCATTGAATTGGGGCAATCGCTGTTACCCAGAAGTAAACTCTTGTGAAATTTGGTCAGCTTTCTTATTTACTTCTGGGCAGAGGTGGCACCACAGCTTTAAAAGTGGTTTGGCAAAATTCGTACGTGTCTTTTCTGGGGCCTGGAGTTTTTCCTGATCTCATGACCTGGTCATGTAAAACTCTGGGTCCTATTCGTAGTCTATGACAGAACAGAATTTTAACTGGCCTGGACACTGAGTAGTTTTTAAATGCATTGGGGTCATGCAGGGCCTATACTGTAGGTTTGCATGCTTTCTCTCTATATGCAGCTATTAAAATCAAATTAAATCAAATAAAATTGAATTGTTCTCCCGGGTGGCGCAGTGAACTAGGGCAGTGCTAGCTGTGCCACCAGAGACTCTGGATTAGCGCCCAGGCTCTGTCGCAGCCGGCCGCGACCGGGAGGTCCATGGTGCGACGCACAATTGGCCTAGCGTCGTCCGGGTTAGGGAGGGCTTGGCCGGTAGGGATATCCTTGTCTCATCGCGCACTAGCGACTCCTGTGGCGGGCCGGGCGCAGTGCACGCTAACCAGGTCGCCAGGTGCAAGGTGTTTCCGACACATTGGTGCAGCTGGCTTCCGGGTTGGATGCACGCTGTGTTAAGAAGCAGTGAGGCTTGGTTGGGTTGTGTTTCGGGGGACGCATGGCTTTCGACCTTCGTCTCTCCTGAGTCCGTATGGGAGTTGTAGCGATGAGACAAGATAGTAGTTACTAACAATTGGATACCACAAAATTGGGGAGAAGGAGGTACAACCCCCCCCCCCCCCCCCCCCCAAAAAAAAGAAAAAAATAAATATCTGTGGTGTCTGAAAGGTTTGGCCTAGAAACTAATAATGACCGCTCTATGGAAAGACAAGACTTTCACGAACAAGATGGTGCTTTCCGTTTTGCTCTACGTCTATCTTAAGCCCTAAAGGACTTGTCTGAAGTCGCTGATGTGGAAACTTCTGTCTGTAGCATCTGAACCGTTTGGGCTACAAACTAATATGACCCCTCTGTGGAAACAGCAGACTCTCACGAACATGATGGCGTTCTGTTTTGCTCACGGGACTCGTCTGAAGGTAACCCATACAAATGAATGGAAGTATGGAGGTAGTTTTGTGCCCCAAAAAATAAAGTGTTAAATATATGTTTTTAAAAAAGAAAGAAAAAACATATCCTGAGCTTTCCTAGATCTCCTAGATATACAGTAGGACAGACACTTCTAAACCTTATTCCTTATGATTTATTTTTGTACATTTTTTTTTGCCATTTATGAATGTTATATTCAATGCCTTTCTATGGGCCATAGCGGTGAAGACCAAATTCAATGCTTTATTAAATCATTTGTTACATTTTTTTTGATAACTAAAGGGGTCCTAAAATTCAATATCAAATAGGTAAATTATCCATCGTATGACCATCTTAAAACAAGTCCATTTGTTAGCTTAGTAAAAAAAAAAAATGGCTTAGACATTTAGAGGTTAATATAATTTAACAATGTAAGTCATTACTCTATTCTTTACAATTGCATTGTAGTAATTGCATTCAATTTAGAATATCATTTTTTACATCGCAAAATAAGATGCTGCCCTTTTAAGATAGGACCTGGCTACGGTAGGCTAGCCAAGACACATGCTAAAGGGTATTTTTATAGTTTTCTTTTAGCAGACTATCAACAGTAGCCAGCATATTGCTAGTGTGTTCACTATTGAGGGTTTACTTTTGTAAATCACTTTCATATAATAAACAAGCTCAGCGAGTAGATGATGGATGCTTCTTTTTGCTCAGGACAGCTTGCGTGTGCTGTGTGAAGGTAGCTATCAACTTCTGTACTGCTCGAAATGTGGTGATTCGCGGGAGCGTAGTAGTGCATGAATGAATGGCCAATCATATTGCTCAAATACAAATAGCACAACTTTGCTGCGTGTAGTATTCAATGGTTTTCAATGGAAGACTGCGACAGAGCAGGTAATTGCTGAACTGGAACCTGAAAAAATGCAGGCGGTCGGTGCTGCTGCTTGGCGGCGTCACACCAGATTAAACAGTACCGGAGGCTAATGCTGTGTCGCCACAAGTTTTCTGCCAGCTCTGCTTCTGGGTCCAAATGTGTTAACAGTTGAGAGTTCTGGTTGTGCCAGAGAGGAAGTCGCAAAAATAAACTTTCAGACAATGCTCCCCCCCTTCCGCTAATTAACTACTGCGCACACAGGCTTGAAATCACCACTCAAAGATTTAAAGCACCGCCTTCGCCCAATCCTGATTCGTCCAAATAATCAATGATGAAAACACAAACACAGGAACTACTGCTGCTAGTTATCTCAGCCATTCGATTACAGCCTTGACAGATTCTCTTGGTTAACACGCATACTCTGCCCACGAGAGATTAAATTGGGGCCATTCTGTTTCTTTGATTTTGGTCAGTTTGTTCATATGTGAGTGATGATGGATCCTGGTCTTTGGATCTGAGTGAGAAGTGTTTGATCAGACTGTGTCTCTGTTGACCCCCCCAGAGAACCGGACACCACCTACTTTGAGCTCCCCCACGGGGGTCACTCTGGGGAGAGGCAGGCTCCCTCCACCAGCACCCCCAGTAACGCTACAGAGGTCTGCATGGACATCTACCACATGAGGGACATGAACGACAACGTCATGGTAGGAAGAGAAAGTCTAGTTCAACTGCAATTTAATTCACAATTGAATTCAATTAACAACACACTGTAAGGGCTGAGTCCTAACTTTTAAAAATGTGCGTAAAATCATGAGATTTTAGGAAGTTTGAGTTATGATAAGATTTAGTCCTCACAAGAAGAAATACATTAAAATACAGATGAGTGAAATTACCACCATACACTGAGTGTAATAAAAACATTAGGAACACCTTGATATTGAGTTGCACCCACTTTTCCCCTCAGAACAGCCTCAATTGGTCGGGGCATGGACTCTACAAGGTGTCGAAAGCGTTCCACAGGGATGCTGGCCCATGTTGACTCCAACGCTTCACACAGTTGTGTCAAGTTGGCTGGATGTCCATTGGGTGGTGGACTGTCCTTAATACACACAGGAAACTGTTGAGCATGAAAACCCCAGCAGCGTTGCAGTTCTTGACACAACCAGTGCGCCTGGTACCTACTACCATACCCCGTTCAAAGGCACTTCAATCTTTTGTCTTGTCCATTCCTCTGAATGGCACACAAAATCAATATCTCAATCATCTCAAGGCTTAAAAATCCTTCTTTAAACCAGTCTCCTCCCCTTCATCTACACTGATTGAATTTAACAAGTGACATCAATAACGGATCATAGCTTTCACCTGGATTCAACTGGTTAGTCTATGTCATGTACACTTAATCTAGTAGCTAGAGCGTTGGACCAGTAACCGAAAGGTTGCAAGATCGAATCCCCGAGCTGACGAGGTAAAAATCTGTCGTTCTACCCCTGAACAAGGCAGTTAACCCACTGTTCCTTGGCCATCATTGAAAATAAGAATTTGTTCTTAACTGACTTGCCTAGTTAAATAAGAAAATTAAAAACACATGTCAGCATGTCCACTCAGTTTATATACTGGACTAGTATTTTAGAATGGATTAATGCTTTTCTTTTCACTTTGACTTTGTGGCGGCGTGACATGCGTGGACAATAACAGACTAGCCCTTATCAGGTCAGGGTTGTTCCTATATTGGTGGGGCGTGGTTTTCCCTCCATTGAAGTAGAGATTCCCTCCTCATTTCCCTCTCCTCCGGAGCCCTTTCCCTCCCTCAGTACTCTGTGGTGAGTGGTCTGGGATTAGGGGGAGGTTAACACCTTAATTAGAGAGCAGCAAGCCAAGCCCCACACACACACACAAACTTCTGCTCTGCCATCTGTAGCGTGTGTGTGTGTGTATGTGTGTGTGTAAAACAGCTGCAACAGTCTAGAAAGTGCCATGACATTATTTTCTAAATGTTTAGACACAGCTCTCTATTGTAAACAGACGACTTCAATTATTTTTCAATGTGTTTGGCAAACAGATACCTTGTCAGTGCTTTGTGAGGAAGGCACACATGGACTAGAGAGTGTGTTGTTTTACCTGAACACCATCAAACAATGCCCACACGACCAAAATCTATGAGAAGAGGACAAGTCATTCAATTACAAACAAGCCTTCTGATGTACAATATTGGACTGATCCAATATGTCACTGGGCAAGCCTGGACTTGCCTTGCTAGTTAATGAATAGTCATGAGAGGGAAAAAAATGGGAGGTCCTTACATTTGTTGTTAGATGCAGAACTAGTTGAGAGGGCCGAGACAAGACCAGCAGCAGAGGCAGGTCAAAAGAAGCGAATGAACCGTCATACGTCGTTCCTCCATCACGACCCAACCCGGGTTCTAGTGATCGGTTCACCTGCCCTGTGGATCTGAAAGATGACTAGTGTGGTTCATAGCAGTGACCGCACCTGATTACACCTGACCTTAACGCTCCACCTTCTCCCAATTCCATCTATGACCACCCGGTCAGGGGAGCGCCATTCTCCTTACGACCGCCCTCCGCTCTCTACAGGACATCTAAAATGTTGTACGTTAGTGACCCCGGGCAGCACTACACCACGGTAAGGTGTCTGTGACTTTTATTTCTGCTATTATGCAGTATATATCTGTTTTAGTCTACACACCTGTGTGGATGTGTCATTTTGATGTGTCATTTTTGCGAGGATAACTTAGTTTTGGTTGGATTGTGTCATTGGTTTTATTTGGGAATCAGTCACAGTATTGTTCTGTAGTACGGTTACTCAGAACCATAATTTGTGTCGACTGGTTATTCAAGTAGGGTAGGCGGATGAAGATGTAAGGGGGTCAATGATAGGTCGGATGCCTCCTGTTCTTTTTCTTTTTGTGTAAATACTATTTAAGATTTATCACAGAGTAACTAACATGATAGATGACTAGTGTCATTTTACTGTAATATTACAAAATACGTATCTCATGGATTTAACTATACTTCAAATCCAATCCAATTTTATTTGTCACATGCGCTGAATACAACACCTTACCGTGAAATGCTTACTTACTGACTGGAGTCCATCCATATTGTTGGTATGTTTCTCAACTGTATTGACATTGGTACGCTCTTTTGGCTTTATTGGGTAGATGGGGGATATACAGTTTGCTATAAAGAATTATAGTCACCATTCCAGTTCTGATATCATGGGACTGGTTGTCACAGGCGTTCACAATAACAGTTTTGAAGATAAATAGTTCAATGCACACAATTATTTGTTGTGTGAATTCCATGAATCCCGAGTGGCACAGTGGTCTAAGACACTTCATCTCAGTACAAGAGGTGTCACTGCAGTACCTGGTATGAATCCAGGCTGCATCATGATTGGGCATCCCATAGGGCAGCGCACAATTGTCCCAGCGTCATCCGGGTTTGGCCGGAGTAAGCTGTCATTGTAAATAAGAATTTATTTTTAAATTCACAACAACAAAAAATCTCACATCGGATGTAAGAAGTTGAATTTAGCAACTTTTTTTCACAAACAGAGAATAATGAATGAATTAATGAGTAAGAAATTATAAACATAATCATTAGGATGGTAAAAGAAAAACTCTGTTCCTGGACCAGCGGTTAGGGGAAACTTCTAAATACCCCAGTATAACAAACACTCTTTACTGGCGCTGGGGTTAAATTACCCCTAGGTGCAGATCTTGGATCAGCTTACCTTCCCCAAATCTTAACCTTATCCTCTTTACTGCCACTTCCCATTTCCTCCCAATAGGGGGCAGACATTCATGACTTCATGATCAGAGTTTAGACCAAATTGGTGATGTAGCAGTTACCAGGCGCTAATCTACTCCTCCCAAATATTCTGCTTAGTCCAGACATGCAACAAAACGCATGATGCCATGAAATGCATTTTTCATTGCATCCTGATTGGTAGGGATATTTATTGTATTTTTATTGTGTCTTCTCACTGGGCCACATGTGTCATTTAATTGAAATGACTTGAAAACAATGTTGATTTAACCAGTGTGTACCCAGTGTGTTATTTCAACGCAGTAAATTGTTAAGAAGATAGATGGAACGTTTTTAGATGCTGTGATTAGTTCAGGACGCAAACAGTAGGTCACCGGGAGTGCACTATTCTAACACACACACACACACACACACACACACACACACACACACACACACACACACACACTGGCGGCTTTTGCTCTGTTTCAACTTGTTATAGATCAAGCTGAGACATTATGACATAGCACACCTGTGTGTGTGTGTGTGTGTGTGTGTGTGTGTGTGTGTGTGTGTGGTTACCTCTGTGACTACAGTATGTTCCTCAGATGAACTTGTCTAAAATGTTTTCTAGAGATGACAACAACAGCTGGACTTGTCTCACTATAGTGGAAACTCCCTTTACGAACCAAGGTCTCTCAAATAGATACATGTTGCGTAGTATTAACAGTAAAAAAAAATATTAAGAACACTTTCTATGAACCGTCTTTGTGTACTACAAATTCTGAATGCATTTATAGGCATTCATTCATACAGGCTGTAATAGGAAACCACTGGCTTTTACCAATGTTCAGAGCTAGCCTTGAACTATGCATCCAGCCCAAGCCTGGTTTAATCAGGAATGGGTCTTTATAGTTGCATGTCAGGTACACTCTTAGGGGGAAAAAGGGCTCTCTATAACCTAAAAGGGTTCTTCGGCTGTCCCCAAAGGAAAATAACAATTTTTGGTTCCTGATTAAGAATGTTAGTTCATCCCTTTGGGTTCCATGTAGAACCCTTTCCACAGACGGAACCCAAAAGGGTTCTACCTGAAACCAAAAAGGGTTCTCCTATGGAGACAGGCGAAGAACCCTATTGGAACCCTTTTTTTCTGAGAGTGTAGTGTCTGGTGTAAGTTCCTCAAATGGTGCATGGGTCATGATCCAGTGGTGAACGCCTAGGTTCTGGCTAGAAATAGGCCTACTGTTTGGTTTTTCCTGTACGGGGGGAATCAAAATTACTTTCGGTGAGTCATCGTTGTTTTAAACACTTAGGGAACCACAACCCGCTGCTTGACAACAACAAACCCCAGTCAAAATGTGTGAATTCACCTCAGTATTGATATGACATGGGCCGCCTGCCCCACAGACAATCCTATGCACTGTCCTTATATGGGCGCACCACTATCTCCCCTCCTGTGACCTTTGAGCCCGACTCCTATACTTTTTTAGTGTTTTCCTCATTCCCCTCTGTCTCTCTTTCTCTCTGGGACAAATGTCAGACAGACAATGTTTATCCTAGCTGTGCGGGTCTTCACTATGCATTCTCCAGCGTGTGCATACTTGCGCTGATGTTGTCGTCTGAGTCCAGGCATGCTGTAATTAGAAGACTGGCGCAATTTTTTGGGTCTCTCTCCCTCTTTCTTTCTCTCTCTCTCAGTTCATCCCCTGTCGTTCTCTCTGTCAGTGGGTTTTTTTCCCTAACCTTTGCCATTAAAGGGTCTTTGAGGGTCTTTGAGAAGGGGTGCTGCTGTGTTTGGGAGAGAGTTGTGTCCATCGATGCACACCCCTCTACCGATCCTATAGGCTATGCTTCCTTTTTCTTCTTGCTTTATTTTGCTCTGAAACTTCTGACTTAGGAGTTTGTGTTGTGAAAGTGAATACAGCCGGTTGGAAGGATGTACTACGTGAAAAAGAAGGTAACTCTTGGTGTTTGATTTTATGTCTGTGTGTGTTCAACCTTGTCTTGTATACCTGTGTTTTGCCCAGTTCATTGCAGTAGTAGTGTTTTGATTGTCCAGGGGTTGTGAAGGGAGATCAGGTGGGGAAAGACATTTTATTTAATTTTTTTAAATGTATTTCTCCACAGTATTCCACACTCCATTGCAAAATGATATTGCTTATATTGATGACTGATAATTATCAGTTGTGTGCTAATCTTCAATCAAGTACAGTAGTTACTGCACGAGTTGGCGACTTTGTATAGACTTTATTATGGCCAGAGGCTTTCCCTCTCTGATTATTGATGATTTTGAGGTTGTCTGTAAATTGAGTATTAGAAGATTGTTTTCTTCAAGCTTTTCCCTCCATGTGCAGGTAGTTTGGCTAGTGATCTGAAGTTTCTCACCACAGAGTTACACATTTCCCCATGGAGATGGCACTGGCAGGCAATTAGGCAGATCACAGATTACATTGATGTTTTACAACCTCACCCAGCCCCCCCTGGGGGGGATACAGGGTGGGGGTCTACACACACATTTGTTTTACTATCCTTGTGGGGACCAAACAAAAAAATCCAATTCAAAATCCAATTTTCTCTAACTTCTAACCCTGAACCTAACCCCTAAGCCTAAAATAGCCTTTTTCCTTGTGGGGACTGGCGAAAGGTCCCCACTTGTTTGAATTTTCCTTGTTTTACACACACCTCAACAATTCCTATCCCTCCCTACCCCTCCAAAAACCCTTCCTTTGAGTGTTGTAACCTGAACCCCCCGATGAGCCCAAAAATCCCTGTATGTCTCTCCAGGTTGGGCCTTACCTTTTCCTTAACAATTTCCTCCTCCCTCCCTCTTCCTTTCCCTCCCGCCCTCCTTCCCTCTGTGCAGTCCCAGTACAACCTGTTGAGCAGCAGCATGGAGGCGAACCTGGGGAGCCAGCGAGCGGCGTCCACCAGCCCCTACAGCTCGGGGGAGAACACGTCTGCAGTGCCGACGCCGTCCCCCTACTCGCAGCCCAACAGCACATTTGACGGCCTGTCGCCGGCGCCAGCTATCCCGTCAAACACCGACTACCCTGGACCCCACTGCTTCGAGGTCACCTTCCAGCAGTCCAGTACTGCCAAGTCCGCCACCTGGACGGTGAGTTTCAGATCATGTCGACGTACACACACGGCAGACATACATGCGCACGCAAACGGGACGGCGAGGGGTTGTTTTGTCTCTGTCTGACTGTCTCTTTCTCTCTCTTTATTCTGCTCTCCCTAGTTTTTCATTTTATTGTCTGTTTCGGTGTCTCGGTCTTCCCTAGACTAAAAGGTCATGTAAAAGTCACAAACTAAAGGTGCTGGCTAAGGTGCTACTTTCCCTGAGAACGGACTGACATTGCTGCATTAGATCAGTGAAGTTCTCTTGATGAGATGGGTTTTTGGCTGCAACCAAGGATATATTTATGTCTATGGCTGCAACCACTCCTGTGACAGGAGACTGATTTGCGGGAATCTGTGTGTTTGACTCTTCATGAGTTCAAAGAGCAGACACTGACCAAACTATTCTAGTATCAGTATAAGACAGTGATCTGTTTTTCAAGTGATTGAGCGTTAGTTCTGTTGTTACATCCCAGAACTGATCTGTTATTGATACCATACCACAAGCATGACTAAAAGGTTCAGTACATACGACTCAATCCAAAATGCTGCCATTTAGGTGCATGCAACACATGTGTCAAACAAAGTGGGCGTGCAGAGGGGAAGAGATTTTTGTCGGGGGGGACAATTACTTTGTAGCGCCTGACAAATACAGCTCTGAACAACAATGAATGGTTGTACATGTTTAATGATTTTCAATATACTGTAGTAACTGATTAAGAATGTTAGTTCACCTCTTTAGTTTAAAAGTCAATCCTGGTTTGTTTGTTTTTACCTCTTTTGTGCTATCTGTTGCAAGATAGGATTCCCGTTAAAGAAAGTCACTTTCTCCATTAATATTAAGGGAATACCTGGGAATCCTGGGAACATATAAATATTCACATTTGTTTCACCTGAAGAATTATAATGACATGTATGTGTTTGACATACACCCAATCCAAACTAAATCGACAGTCTAGGAATGTATCTAAAAAAACTTGAAACGGGAGCTGCTGCGATGTGATTTGTCTGTGCTGGAAAAAAAAGTGTTGCCTCCCGAAAGGTGTCGCCCCGGATTGTTACAGAGTTGACCTCTGTTTGAAACGTGAACCTGTGTTTCCTTGCCTGTGGGGGCTTTTGGGCTGTGTCTGTCAAGCGTACTCAAGCGTGGGGGAATTTATTCAGGGCTCGATGGCAGTAAGGATCTGTAAAAGGATCCCCCGGCCACTGAGGCGCTGCCTTCTGACCCACCACCGAGTTACGTCTTTCTTCAGCCATTCTCTTGGCTGTCACCCGCGTCGCTCCGGGGCTCCACTCTGTCCCCACACATAGGCTTCCTCTCCAATGTGTCTGTCAACTGTTCTTTGACACAAGCTTTTCCCCTTACCTGTCTCATGGCGACTGAGGACACACTCGGAAAACACCAGCTCCGTTGTTGGAACTAGACAATTTACAGGGGCCAACGTTTTTTACATCAGGATAATCTATGGGCCCTTCCTTTGACAGATTTTAGTAGAGGAGCCTACTGTAATTGCAGAATTGGTGTTAGTGTTTGGTTTCTTATATTCTATAGTTTGTATGATTGATAGTTGGAATCCATCACCTTATGTTGAATGAGAACAGATTAACTATGTTGTTACAAATCCGAAACACTTCTACCTGAGGACTGAGGTCGGGCGATATTCAAGTAGAGACAGAAAACGACTTGACTGAGCAGCGCACACACAGGGTGATACACACTGAGTAATACACTCCTTACAGGCCCACTGCTTTATTTGAAAAATCACAAAATGGTTGCCCCTCCACTTGATTTGCTATTAAGCTGAGCGATGGGGCTGGAGAAATGTAAACCAACTACTCTCAAATTCCTATTCTTCAAGAATCAATGCGTTTATATAATTAAAGGGGCAATCTGCAGTTCAAACAATAACAAAGAGTTTACCCACCACTGTTTTGGTACAGCTGAAGGACTGCTGTGTAACCATTCTCAAATTCATAGACAGATCTATGGATGTAAGGACTGACCATCCGTGATATCAAAATTATAGTTTTAACCATGTTTTGAGGCTATACAGTGTTTGTTCACAATTATATTGTCTACAAACAATGGAGTAAAACAAGCTTATATTTGGGGGTTCTGATGGGGTATAACAGTTGAAGTAAGTTCGTGACGCATTGGTAAGTTATATTCTTCAAGAATCAATGGGTATACATTTCATTATTTAAAAGTACAAAAATTGATGTACAAATCACAGATTGTCCCTTTGATATACATACAAAAAAAATGACTGTAAATATCACAGAGTGGGCCTTTAAGGTAGCACAGGGAGAGTCCTTACACCCTGCACTAAACTGCCTTGCCTTTCGTGTCTGCCTGACGGAACAATTAAAGCAGTATTGTTACCTGAACGCAGTAGTTAGACAGAGTGGGAGAACAATGTTAAGTATCTCGGTGTGAAAATATACCCTGTCATTACATTAATTCATCATTTTGTATAGCAAATGCTTAGGGGAAAGAAGATGACCTCGCAGAAAAAGTGGATTTGTAAAAGTCTGGGATGATTGTTATAATTGGTCCCCTATTATAAAATATGGAATTAGAATATGAATGGTATCCAACTGAAATATGAATGTTACAAAAAAAAAGTGTTGTTCTCAATTTGTTCTAGACAGACAAATGAAGAATAGATGTTTGGATTCACGTAAATATACAGTGCCTTCAAAAAGCAGTCACACCCCTTGAACTTTTCCACATTTTTATGTGTTACATCCTGAATTTTAAATGAATAAAACATTTAGATTTTTTTGTCACTGGCTTACACACATACCCCATAATGTCAAAATGGAATAATATTTTTCAAAAAATGTTCTAAATGAATAAAAAGCGAAAATCTGAAATGTCTTGAGTCAATAAGTAACTCCTTTGTTATGGCAAGCCTCAATACGTTCAGGAGTAAAAATGTGCTTAACAAATCACATAATAAGTTGTCTCGACCGTCTGCAATAATAGTGTTTAACATTATTTTTGAATGACTACCTCATCTCTGTACCCCACATACAATTATCTGTAAGGTCCCTCAGTCGAGCAGTACATTTAAACACAGATTCAACCACAAAAACCAGGGAGGTTTTCCAATGCCTCGCAAAGAAGGGCTCCTATTGGTAGACGGGTAAAAAAGCAGACATTGAATATCCCTTTGAGCACGGTGAAGTTATTAATTACACTTTGGATGGTGTATCAATACACCCAGTCACGACAAAGATACAGAGGTCCTTCCTAACTCAGTTGCCGGAGAGGAAGGAAACCACTCAGGGGTTTCACCATAAGGCCAATGGTGACTTTAAAACATTAACAGGTGTTAATCATTTATCATTCACTCTGTCATTAGGTTAATTAAAAACTGAGGATGGATCAACAACATTGTAGTTACTCCACAATACTAACCTAAATGACAGAGTGAAAAGAAGGAAGCCTGTACAGAATAAAAATATTACAAAACATGCATCCTGTTAGCAACAAGGCACTAAAGTAATATTGCACAAAATTATTTGGGGCAAATCCAATACAACACATTACTGAGTACCACTCTCCATATTTTCAAGTCTAGTGGTGGCAAAATCATGTTATGGGTATTCTAGTAATCGTTAAGGACTGCGTAATATTTCAGGATAAAAAAATAAAGGAATGGAGCATTCCACCAGACACTGTGAGATGAATTCACCTTTCAGCAGGACAATAACCTACAACTCATGAACAAATCAACACTGGAGTCGCTTACCAAGACGATGAAAGTTCCTGAGTGGCCGAGTTACAGTTTTGACTTAAATCTACTTGAAACTCTATGGCAAGACCTGAAAATGGTTGTCTAGCAATGATCAACAACCAATTTGACAGAGCTTGAAGAATTCTGAAAAGAGTAAATGGGAAAATGTTGCACAATCCAGATGTGGAAAGCTCTTAGAGACTTACCCAGAAAGACTCACAGCTATAATCGCTGCCAAAGGTGCTTCTACAAAGTATTGACTCAGAGGTGTGTATACTTATGTAAATTAGATATTTATGGATTCAGGATTATATCTCTATACTAAGCACCAAGGTCAGTTTAGCATTTTCTCTCCTCTAATGGTTATGGTTTGGATTTGGGAGACAGTAAACTGATCCTAGATCTGTGCCCACAGGCAACTCCTACCCAAAGCACTAAACAAAAGGAGCATTTGTACTCGAGTAGGACAACAAATCAACGAAACCCCCAAGACAGAACATAACAATGTTTGTCAAGTCCATTCGTGGACCATTTGCATCGCAAATGCTTTTTTGGGCTACTAGTAACATGTCAAGCGTGAGTTTCTGAAAAGAAAATAGCTTACCGTCAAGCCGATAGGAATGAAAGAGTTGCTTCTAATGCAGGGGGATTCCCAAAATGGCAGGAGAGTGCGTAACACCTTTAATCCTGCGTCGGGCCCGTGCTTGAACATGAATCGGCTTGGGGATCAGTGTCTGTGGGGAGTTGAGACACTGTGTGGTGGACTTGAAAGGGTTAAGGTAGGAGAAGAGGCTGGGTGGTTGCAGGCTTGTGGGGGCCCAGGCTATGGGGAATGGCATAGGGGCATATTGACTTCACCTCCTAGTTTTGGCCGTTACCTCTCAGCTACTGTAGGAGGCACTGGGCTTTGGAGAGATTAACTCCTTAAATACTATGGCTGCTGTTCAGACAGACTTGGTTTGTGTTTGCAAGCAGCTCGTTATGTGTTAAAAAAATGTATTAAAAAGGTGACATTGCCACTCCAATGAGTTGCCCTTGCCAATAGGACCTTTTCAATGACACTTTTTTCACTTTAAAATGTTCCCTTTTACCTGGACTGATGAGGATTTGGAGTGCTGTTGTGTCTGTGTGGAGAGTCTGTACGGTCTTATGTATTGTAGGCTATAGTTACCATGTTGTTGCCATTTACAGCCCAGCAACAATCTGTCCTTGGGAATGCACATTGAATTGAATACACTAACTACTTGACTGACAGCAGTCATCAGTTTTAGACTGCAGTATTGGCTAGTTGAGGTAGTTGACACCTGCTTTGGTTACTGTAGGTGGAATAGAATAGAAGGCACAACACAACACAAAGAATACCTTGTGTTTCATAAAAACCCCCATCATGATTATTCACACTGAACGAATCTACCCAAGATTACTTTAAGCCACTCTATTTACAAGTGATCTCATAGCTGCTGTTATGGGTGTCTTGGGTGTCTGTCTGGTAAACAACACATTATTCTGTATTAGGGATAATTGCTCCCAAGCATGCACCATCCATCCTTCAAATGAGCCCTTTGCCTCCAAAACTTCAAACATTCCTGGAGCTCTCAGAGCAAGAAGTGTCATGATGGGATGAAAATGACATCTAACGCCTCAGCCCTTTTCCAATAACGACCCATCGGCGCTCCCGATGCTCCGACAACGCTCCGACAATGCTCCGCCACTCGGCTGGGTGTGGATTGGGATGAGGAAGGGACAGGCCGGAGCATGCTCTGCATCCCAGCGTGTCAGGAGCTGCTCTTCCCAGCTATTAGCCTCTCACAGTCAGGACGCAGGCCCGAACATGCCCATAGAGTCAGACACCGACCGCACATCCTTTCGCTAAGTCTACCCCATCCACACCACTGCCTGTCTGCATGTGTGTGTTGCCACAGCTTGGTAACACGCACACACACTTGATAATGAGGATAATCGAACACACATTCACACACGTAAACACACATAGAATTGGAATCAATTAGCCACCTTTTCTGGTGTTACATCCTCGCACTCTTTTACTCACACACATTTCCATAGACACTCTGCATCAGGCTTTGGAGCAGGTAGCTCCTGTTTTGATATGTATCAATCAAAATAGTCATCTATACATGAAGCATATCAATAGGTAAAGGTCTTGTCACTTTTTGTGCGTTATATCAAACTCAAACTCTTTACATTAATACATGATACGATACAACATTATACTGGACAAAAATATAAAACGCAACATGCAACAATTTTGAGTTACAGTTCTTATAAGGAAGTCAGTCATCATTGGAGGCAGTTTATGGTAGAGAAATGAACATTACAGCTCTGGTTGACATTCCTGCAGTCAGCATGCCAATTGCACACTCCCTCAAAACTTGTGTGACAAAACTGCACATTTTAAAAGTGGCCTTTTATTGCCCCCAGCACAAGGTGCACCTGTGTATTGATCATGCTGTTTAATCAACTTCTTGATATGCCACACCTGTCAGGTGGATGGATTATATTGGAAAAGTAGAATGCTCACTAACAGGGATGTAAAGAAATTTGTGCACAACATTTTAGTGAAATAAGCTTTTTGTGCGTAGGGAAATTATATGGGATTTTAAAATTCAGCTCATGAAACAAGGGATCAGCAGTAGATGTTTATATATTTCTGTTTGTGTATATCAAGTGTACAGAGTTTATCATATAGATTTCAAGCATGGATTAAATATTGTAGTGGAGATGCTAGACTATCTGCTGACAAGTCATTACCCTTACACACCTTTCCCAGCCAACTTTAGCCACAACTAGCTAGCAATCAATGAAAGTAAATGGGGCGTGTGTGCAATTGTCAACATTTCCTGGTCAAATCAACAAAATCAACTTCATATTTAGTTACTTAATTAAAGGTGATTTGGCTGTAAAAAACAAAACAAAAACAATATGCAAACATTCCCTATTCACTTCCATTGATTTTTAGCTACCGGTAGCTAAAGTTAGCTGAGGTTTGTGGCTGTGAAAATCAAACCATCGATTACAGTTTCTCCTGGCACATGGACTACTTTCAGGGTGAGGAACCATCTAACATCAATTTGTGAAATCTTGAACAGATTGTGCTTAAAAAGGCAACTTTTACCCGGAGCTGTGGAGCCATGAGCAACATCAATACACTTCCAGTAATAATGATAACTAATAGGTACATAAACAACGCGTCTTTTTAGACTGCAGATATGCATTTAGATTGTTCTGTGCTTGTATAGGTAGGCCTGTAGTTATTCTTAGTGAACAATATTCTCAATTCATTTGATCCACATTTGGAGATGTTTGCAAGTGCAACAGTAGCTCATTATTCCCAAAGCAACAACCACTTCAAAATAGACCCGCTGTTCAGTTTATATATATATATATATATATATATGTTACCCCCAGTCTGCATTATCAGAAAGCACAGCATTGATTTTCACTGCTACGCAAACGATACACAACTTTACTTTTCTGGGTCACCAGAGGATTTTAGCTCCACAGATAAATTATTAGACTGTATTAGTGATTTAAATACTTGGAAGACTCACAACTTCCTCCAGCTAATTGTTGGAGCCAAAGCACAGAGAGAGTATCTAGCCGCACATTTTAATTCACGGGTAATAAAGATAAAACACCAGGTAAAAAACATAGGTGTTAGTTTAGATTCTGAACAAAATTTTTAAATCACACATTAGGAATGTGACCAAAATAGCTTTTTACCACCTGAGTAACATTGCCAAGGTGTGTCCGTCTCTCTCTCAGGCTGATACAGAGAGACTCATCCATGCTTTTATTACAAGCAGGCTTGACTACTTTAATTTTATGCTCTCCCATCTGGTCTACCCAAAAAAGCTATTGGTCAAGTGCAACACATACAGAATGCTGCAGCACGGGAATTGACCAAGACCAGACGGAGAGCACACAATACACCTGTTTTAAGCTCTATGCGTGTGAGTTATAGAATTAATTTGGTTATTAAATATAGGTTTTTAAATCAATCCATGATTGTGCACCCCAATACATGTCAGACATGCTTTTAAGTTATGTACCCAGTAGGTCCCTCAGGTCCTCTGGCACTGGCCTTTTAACTATCCCAAAGCCTAGAACCAAGAGGCATGGAGAGACAGCCTTTAGTTACTATGGCCCCAGCCTCTGGAATAGCCTGCCAGAGAACCTGTGGGGGCCGAAACTGTGGGCATATTTAAAAGAGATCTTAAAACATCTTTTTAACTTTGCTTTTCCTTCGGGTGCTTTTTAGTTGTTCAGTTTGTGTCATTTAGTTTGTTATGTTTATAGTGTAGTAAATATTTCAGCTTATATTTTCATTGTTTATTTGTTTTTTCCTGTAAAGCACATTGTATTTATCATTTTTGTTTTTTCCTGTAAAGCACATTGTATTTATCATTTTTGTTTTTTCCTGTAAAGCACATTGTATTTATCATTTTTGTTTTTTCCTGTAAAGCACATTATATTTTCATCGTTTATTTGTTTTTTTCCTGTAAAGCACATTGTATTTTCATCGTTTGTTTATTTCCTGTAAAGCACATTGTATTTTCATCGTTTATTTGTTTTTTCCTGTAAAGCACATTGTATTCATCATTTATTTTTTATTTCCTGTAAAGCACATTGTATTCATCATTTATTTTTTATTTCCTGTAAAGCACATTGTATTCATCATTTATTTTTTTTTCCTGTAAAGCACATTGTATTTATCGTTTTTGTTTTTTTCCTGTAAAGCACATTGTATTTTCATCGTTTATTTGTTTTTTCCTGTAAAGCACATTGTATTTTCATCGTTTATTTATTTGTTCCTGTAAAGCACATTGCGTCACATTCCATTTATTAAATGTGCTTGATAAAGCTTGATAAAGCTTGATTTGATGGTCAGTGACTTCTGACAGGATTTCTTTGGGTGGATTTTGGTGAAACAAAAGATGATTATATACTTCTACATCTCCCAAATGCTCCCAAACAGCAATTAAAGCTCATCAAATCACCTTGGGGGAATTCACATAGAACGCTATAGAATTTCCACTTCTTATCCAAGAGACTCATTTCTTTCTTTGCCATGTGCGT
>NC_143030.1:46094898-46214898 GCF_057628025.1 Oncorhynchus mykiss | reverse complement strand
TAACCAATTACCTTTACCAATCCTCATCCTCTCTGTGGTATACCCTGACCCCTTGTCCCCACTGCCTTCATCCTCGCAGGCACACACACACACACACACACACACACACACACACACACACACACACACACACACACACACACACACACACACACACACGCATTGACGCACACACGTAGATGTACACGTGCGGACACACACAAGCACGCGAACACACACACACACATGTAACAACCATGGCTTTTAATTAGCTGTGCTTACTTACCTTTCCAGCGCTGAGATTCACACACCTCTAGTTGAACGAAGTTCTGTGTCTGTCACCATCCACCTGTTAACACTTACGTGGCTGAGGAAGGGGTTCCACCCGTTCACTCACACATCTACAGTAAAGGTTTTCTCACTGCTGCAGTTAAATGTTATGCAGAGGCCCAGACGGCAACAGCATGTTGCTTACAATATTAGCACCAATACCATCGTAAAAAAAATTATGATACACACCAATACTATTTCAAGAAGTGTGCGAGCAGCGTTGCTAAGTAATCTAGGACTACCACAGCACAGTGTCCAGACAAGGGCTGGATGGCTGCGTCACTGAAGAAATGCACACACCAACACATGCACACACACACACACGCATCCCCCCCACACACACACACCCATACATATGCAAGCGCATATATACAGTGAATACTTGTGAAAGTATTCACCCCCCTTGGCATTTTTCACACACACACACACACACACACACACACACACACACACACACACACACACACACACACACACACACACACACACACACACACAGACAGACAGGTGAGTGAGTGAGAGACAGAGTAATTGTTGGGACACTTGTGACGGCAGCTGTGAAGTCCTTTGTGACAGACAAGACACTTCCTGGATGATGAACTCATTCAGATTTTCTTTGCGTCCCATAATTCCCCCCACCTGCAGCGCCCTCCCCCTGGGCAACTTAATGACTGCAGAGTCGATTAAACATTTTACCTGTCAATCAGCCACATAAAAGGCTGTGTCCAAAATGGCCCCCGATTCCCTACAGAGTATAAAACACAACCTTTGACCATTATGGGCCCTGGTGAAAAGTAGTGCACTTTGTATGGAATAGGGTGCCATTTAGGACACATTGTGCTACTAACCTTTCCAGGTTTGTGTGATTCACAGTGTGTCATGATTGCCCTGACTCGCCTACTGTTCTGGTTCCCGGAGCGAGAGACTGGAGTCCACCAACAACTGACATTTAAGTAGTTGTTTTTGAATCTATACTAGTATTCTCTGGCCACTCTGACAGTCGTTGGTATGTATTTGTTACCAGTACCACGAACACAGTCTATTCCTCGCACAAAAATGTCAAAGAAATGACAATTATCGGAACAAAAAATGATCTAAAATGAGAATGTAAAAATACAATACCTCCCATGAAAAAATGACACAACATTGTTATGCATTCCACATCTCTGTGCTCCACCAAACCGTTTATCATAGCTTGAGAGTTGATGAAAAAGACAGTGCAGGTGTGAAGTTTTCTCAGCTCAACATAAAGTGAAGGTCGCTTTGGGAGCGACTCAGGTACATTTGATAAGGAGAGGGAAGTGTGCAACAAGGCCCGTATCAGTCTACGCCTGAATGCATGCATGTGTGTGTGTATGCATACCTTTTTTTTTCTTTCTTTTTTTTATTTCACCTTTATTTAATCAGGTAGGCTAGTTGAGAACAAGTTCTCATTTGCAACTGCGACCTGGCCAAGATAAGGCATAGCAGTGTGAACAGACAACACAGAGTTACACATGGAGTAAACAATTAACAAGTCAATAACACAGTAGAAAAAAGGGGAGTCTATATACATTGTGTGCAAAGGCATGAGAAGGTAGGCGAATAATTACAATTATGCAGATTAACACTGGAGTGATAAATGATCAGATGGTTATGTACAGGTAGAGATACTGGTGTGCAAAAGAGCAGAAAAATAAAAAAATAAAAAAAACAGTATGGGGATGAGGTAGGTGAGAAATGGGTGGGCTATTTACCAATAGACTATGTACAGCTGCAGCGATCGGTTAGCTGCTCAGATAGCAGATGTTTGAAGTTGGTGAGGGAGATAAAAGTCTCCAACTTCAGCGATTTTTGCAATTCGTTCCAGTCACAGGCAGCAGAGAACTGGAACGAAAGGCGGCCAAATGAGGTGTTGGCTTTAGGGATGATCAGTGAGATACACCTGCTGGAGCGCGTGCTACGGATGGGTGTTGCCATCGTAACCAGTGAACTGAGATAAGGCGGAGCTTTACCTAGCATGGACTTGTAGATGACCTGGAGCCAGTGGGTCTGGCGACGAATATGTAGCGAGGGCCAGCCGACTAGAGCATACAAGTCGCAGTGGTGGGTGGTATAAGGTGCTTTAGTGACAAAACGGATGGCACTGTGATAAACTGCATCCAGTTTGCTGAGTAGAGTGTTGGAAGCAATTTTGTAGATGACATCGCCGAAGTCAAGGATCGGTAGGATAGTCAGTTTTACTAGGGTAAGTTTGGCGGCGTGAGTGAAGGAGGCTTTGTTGCGGAATGCTTTCGTTCATCCCTGGATGTGCATGCGCACACGTGCATGTGTGTGTGTGTTTGTGTGATTCACAGTGTGTCATCATCCCGGTCCTCTGGATGCCCAGTGCTGGCTTTGTTTCCGTCACTGTCCCATCCTCCCTGTCCTCTGTCTTATTCTCTTTCATGTCCTTTCATGTTTCATTACAGGCTGCATGGGAGACGGCTGGCTGCTGGATCAGCCACGGCTCCACTGAGCCACTGCCTCCAAAAAAGGGGCACTGTGCGCTCGAGAAAAAGGTCCCCTCCCACAATACCATTCTGAATGAATGTACAATGAAGATTGCTCTCAAGTCACGGGCGCAGACAGAGGAGGAAGAGAAGAGAGTTGTTTCTTTCTTCATTCTCACAAGAGAGAAAAAGGGATACCGGAGGAAAAGGAGAAGGTGTTAGTGAGGAAAAGGGAAAAGGATGAAAAGTTCCACAACATAAGAGACATTTCCCAAGTGGATAAGCTAATGATTTTCACAAGCCTGGAAGGGGGGGGGGGGGGATTCTGAATGAAATGGAGGAGGATGCCAAGACTTGGTCCGTTGGTTGATAAAGTGCACGTTGGTAGAGTTGATAAAGTGCACGTCGGTAGAGTTGATAAAGTGCACGTCCACATTTTGTTTCGTGACCACCATTTGTCTGTGAACAGCGAACAGACGGAGCGAAGAGAGAAGAAGAGTGCTGATTAATAATTCAACGGGGGTGTGTGCTTTATAAATAGTGAACGATTAAATATGTAGAGGAGCACGGTGTACTGTACACTGACTACCCTCCAGACCTGGGTTCAAATACAATTTGAAATCCTTTCAAATACTTCATCTGGGCTTAATTGAGCTTGCCTGAGTAGTCACGCTGTTGCAAACTGCCCATCAGGCACTCGAGGTAGACTAGAGCAAACGCTAAAAGTATTTGAAAGATACAAAATAATATAAAAAATAAAGAAATCCAACCCAGCTCAGAAAAGTTGCCATGTTTTGTTCTCCCCCCCCCCCCCCACCCTTTCATTCTTTCGTTTCTGCTGAGACACTGTTTTAGACGTCATACAGACAGATGCAGGATCTTAATTTGATCACCCTGTCGCAGGAGAACAGGAAATGTTGAACTTGTAGTGTATTTGACGTTTAAAAAGGCTTCTGAAGTTAGTTTCCCCTTACAAAGAATGTATCAACCCCTACAAAAAATGTCCATTAATTACAATTCACGTAATAAATCAAGATTCCTGTTGCTGCATGATTATTTTCCTGCTGTAACAAACTGGCTCAAATTAAGATCCTACCTCTCTCTCTCTCTCTCTCTCTCTCCATCTTTTCACTTCTCATCCGTTCCACTACCCTCTCTCCCTCCCCTTCTCCCCCCCTCTCTCTCCCTCTTGGTCTGTATCTCTCCCTCTAAAGCAGCTCTCCCTCTGGACTGACCACGTGACCTAGCTATAGCGTGCACCTTTCAGAGTCTCCTACTCAGCCTGTCTCTCCATCCTTTTCCGGCGGAGGAGTGACAGGTCACGACAGGCCACGACACGCCAGGACACGCCACAACATGCCACAACATGCCAAGACAGGCCACGGTTCTGAAAGCCAGCCTACCGACGCTCCTGCAGTGGCCCACTACACTTAAAAGCTTCCTGGACTCCTTTATTTGAAGAGCCGATATTCAGCAAACTGCCGCAGCCCCTTTCTGTCTGTGTGGCTCTAACAGTATGGATGGGCTGGGATTCCTCTCGGTGTAAATCACTTGATCCAACGCATCTTGGTCCCCAATCAGTCACTCAGGCTGTACTCTGAGGTCTATTTCTAGCCCTGCCATTGTCTTTAGGTCTGGCTGGCTCTGGCATCGACCCATTGTACTGTACAACATGTCACATAGACCTTTGGGGAGCACAATGCTTAATATATGATCTGCAAAACTTACTGTTAGATGGGTCCCGTGTGGCTCAGTTGGTGGGTTCGATTCCCATGGGGAACCAGTATGAAAAGTATGAAAAATGGATGCACTCACTGCTTTAAGTTGCTCTGGATAAGAGCGTCTGCTAAATGACTCAAATGTAAAAAAAAAAAAAAAAATGAAAGGAGCAATGGTTTCATGATCTACACTGAATAAAATATAAGCGCAACATGCGACAATTTCAAAGATTTGACTGAGTTACAGTTCATATAACGAAATCAGTCAATTGAAATAAATTCACTAGGACCTAATCTATGGACTTCACATACCTGGGAAGACAGATGTGCATCTGTTAGTCACATATACCTTTAAAAAAATGTAGGGCTGTGGGTAAGAAAACCAGCCAGTATCTGCTGTGACTGTCATACACGTCGATCCAGAGCATCCCAAACATGCTCAATGTGTGACATTTCTGGTGAGTATGCAGGCCATGGAAGAACTGGGACAATTTCAGCTTCCAGGAATGGTGTACAGATGCTTGCGGCATGGGACCGTGCATTATCATGCTGAAACATGAGGTGATGGCGGTGGATAGAATGCAATTATGTTCATTGTCCGTAGCTTGTGCCTGCCCATACCATAATCCCACTGCCACCATGGGGCCCTCTGTTCATAACGTTGACATAAGTAAACCGCTCGTCCACACGACGCCATACATGCTGTCTGCCATTTCCCAATACAGTTGAAAGCAGGATTCATCCATGAACAGCACACTTCTCCAGCATGCCAGTGGCCATCGAAGGTGAGCATTTGCCCACTGAAGTCAGTTATGACGCTGAACTGCAAACCCACAGTTTCATCAACTGTCTGGTCTCAGACGATCCCGCAGGAGAAGAAGCCGGATGTGGAGGTCCTGGGCTGGCGTGGTTACACGTGGTCTGCGGTTGTGAAGCCGGTTGGACGTACTGCCAAATTCTTTAAAACGACATTGGAGGCGGCTTAAGGTCGAGAAATTAACATTAAATTCTTTGGCAACAGCTCTCGCGGACATTCCTGCAGTCAGCATGCCAATTGCACACCCCCTCAAAACTTGAGACATCTGTGGCATTGTGTTGTTTGACAAAACTGTACTTTTTAGAATGGTCTTTTATTGTCCCAAGCACAAGGTGCACCTGTGTAATGAGCATGCTGTTTAATCAACTTATTGATATGCCACACCTGTTACGTGGATGGATTATCTTGGCAAAGGAGAAATGCTCACTAAAATAAACTTTTTTTTTTTTTTTTCTTCTTCTTTTTTTTTACCCCTTTTTCTCCCCAATTTCGTGGTATCCAATTGTTGTAGTAGCTACTATCTTGTCTCATCGCTACAACTCCCGTACGGGCTCGGGAGAGACGAAGGTTGAAAGTCATGTGTCTGGATAAGAGCGTCTGCTAAATGACTCAAATGTAAAAAAAAAAAAAAAAATGAAAGGAGCAATGGTTTCATACACAACCCAACCAAGCCGCACTGCTTCTTAACACAGCACGCATCCAACCCGGAAGCCAGCCGCACCAATGCGCCGGAGGAAACACTGTGCACCTGGCCACCTTGGTTAGCGCACACTGCGCCCAGCCCGCCACAGGAGTCGCTGGTGCGCAAGGACACCCCTACCGACCAAGCCCTCCCTAACCCGGGCGACGCTAGGCCAATTGTGCGTCGCCCCATGGACCTCCCGGTCGCGGCCGGTTACGACAGAGCCTGCGCGCGAACCCAGGGACTCTGATGGCACAGCTGGCGCTGCAGTACAGCGCCCTTAACCACTGCACCACCCGGGAGGCCCTTAAAATAAACTTTTTGTGCTAATTAATCGTTTCTGGGATCTTTTATTTCAGCTCATGAAACATGGGACAAACACTTTACATGTTGCGTTTATATTTTTGTTCAGTATATATTCCGAGTTCAAATCCTATTCCTAAACTATGAAGTTATTTCACGGGAAACACTTGGGATGAAATTGTGATTAACAATGAGATATCGCTGTATGAAATCACAAAGGCCTAGACTAGGTAAATAGGATCAGGTTTCATAGAGCAACTTGAGAATAGAGACAGCTAATAACATCTTACAAGCCTTCCCCGACCCCCATATTTCACAAAGCTACCCATCAACCAAGACACGCCCAGTAGGTTTGTCTGAATTCAAACCCGTGGATCTAAATGCGGCTTTATGATTTCTCTGACGTGCCTTCTGCCAGCCTGTGAGTCAGTGTGGAGGATTAAAAACACCCCGTGATTGGTACACCGCAATGGCAGCGCTCTAAATTCTGGTCACACACACACAGACGAAAGCCTGAACCTCCCTGAATCATAGAGGCTATAGAGAAATACATCTCCCATCCGTTAATTGGCAACCTGCAGATAAGCACAATGGTGATTTACTCAACCTTTTCCCACAGACTCCTCAACCCCCATTTAGGAGGACTTCTGACCTGGCTTTCTGCAGAGAGGGAGAGAATATCAACTCAACCCGTTTCTTACCCTCATCAATTTGGTTAACACCTGACATCCGTTTATGGACGAGTCACTAACGTATTTCACCACTGTATAGCCTACCAAATAAATAAGTTGTATGAGAGATAACAGCAGGTTCCAGGACACAGATTAACCCTAGACGAAAAAGAAAGCGCAATCAAGGATCTCCATTCAAAAAAAATATTTTAGTCCAGGACTAGGCTTAAATCTGTGTTCGAGAAACCGGCCCATAGAGTATAGCAACTGTTTCACAGGCCGCGTTTTCTCCCCGAAAACGTCCAACGAAAAGAGAAGACCAGGCAAGTACAGTACACACACAACAGTCCTTGTGACTGAACTTCCCTGATGTTAGGGGGCTCCCAAGTGACGCAGCGGTCTAAGGCGTCACTACAGACCCTGGTTCGATTCCAGGCTGTATCACAACCGGCCGTGATTGGGAGTCCCATAGGGCAGCGCACAATTGGCCCAGCGTTGTCCGGGATAGGTTTGTAAATAATAATTTGTTCTTAACTAAAGGTTAACTAAAAACCAAGTTGGGGTTTTACTAAGCCTCTCAACAGCTATGTCTGTCCAGCTCCTTTCATCGCTCACTCCACCATCAAATCATTAGTATGCACATGCGGTGTTTCCAAGTTCTGTGTGCTTATCTACAGAAAAGAGGTCTGAGAGGGAAGAAGGGCTTCATTATCAGTGATTGGAACAACTCTTTTGAATAGCAATGAATGGGAGGAAAAAACTATGTTTTGAGTTTCCCACGCACCCCTTTAACCAGGTATCCTTGAAGAACCACTCGCCAAAATTGAAAAACTGCCTCTTTCAATTGGAACGGCAAAATAAGAGAAGAAATGAATTGTTGCAGCGGGCAAACATGGTAGAGATATAAAGCTTGACCTGCCGCGACACTGTCCAGGTGTGATTGCTGTAAATAAGTTTGGTCGAGCCGCATTATTCACAAAGTAATGACAAACAGGAGCACACCTCTCAGCGAAGGATCAAGGGCAATAAGAGGGGGAGAGAAGGAGAGAGAGAGTGAGTGAGAAAGAGAGAGAGAGAGAGAGACAGACAGAGTGAGACTGCGAGAGAAAGAAAGAAGAAAAAGAGAGGAGGATATTACCGCGAGATCGCACCACTATGTGGGGATGCTATGATGTCGAGCTTGAGATGAGATACAAGCCACATTCCCTGAAAGGGACACAATACAGATTTTATAGTAGGGAGAAGAGAGAAACGTGACTGAGAGGCAGGGAGAGAGGGGGGGGGGGGTAGAAACAGACAGAAAGGGTGAGAGAGGAGGTAGAGCATGTGGAAGAAGGGAAAGTCTTGCTTACCTCCAGGTGGGGCGCTGGGTTGAATCCGCACAGGTTGCACACTTGGGCGTGGCACTGGGTGCAGGAGGTGTAGTTGGGCGGCTCGGCTGTGCTGCCGATGTTGAGCTCCGTCTTACACAGGGGGCAGTTGACTTTGGGCTTCTCAGGCTCCACAGGCTTGGGAGGAGGCTCCTGTCTGGCCGCCGGCTGCTGCTGCTGCTGTTTGAGGGGAGACCCTTGCTGCTGCTGTGGCCCCTTGTGTTGATGTGCAGGCAACTGCTGCTGTTGGGGCCCTTTCTGAGTTGGTGCATGGAGGCCACCCACTTGGGGTGCATGCGGGCCACCTGTCTGGAAAGGTTTGGCACCAGGAGGTCCTTCTTGTTTATTGGCAGGTCCACCCCTGGCAGGGGAGGGCTGGGAGGACGGTGGCCCTGAGAGGGGGTCCACAGATGCCAGGGTGCTGGCCGCTTGGTTGAGGAGCGACGCCCCAAAGCCAAAGAGTTTGGTCAGGCCGTCCTGGGGGGGCTGCCCCTGGGGGGCGGAGGGTCGATGTGCGGGGGAGGAGCCAGCGCTGGCAGCCTGGCGGCCGCCCTGGTGCATCGGTATTCCTCTGCCCAGGTCTGGCTGGGAGGGAGCCTTGGCCATGCCCACCAGGGGGACTGCCCCAGGGTGGGGTATCCGGGGCTGGCCGGGACCTCCAGGCCCTCTCTGGCCATATGGGATGTGCTGGGGAGAGCTTGTCGAAGACCCGGGCATGGAGGCTGAGCCGGCGACAGGGTGTCTCTGTAGGCCAGGGGAGGGCTGTGGCTGATGCTGAGCCTGGGGGTTGTCTTGAGGCTGGGTTTGGCCAAAGGGCTGTTGCTGGGCCTGGCTTTTGCCGTAGGGTTGTTGTTGGGGCTGGGATTGACCATAGAGCTGTTGCTGGGACTGCCCATAGGGCTGGGATTGACCATAGGGTTGGGGCTGAGTTTGGCTGTAGGGCTGTTGCTGAGGCTGGGATTGACCATAGGGCTGGGGCTGAGTTTGGCCAAAGGACTGTGGCTGGGATTGACCGTAGGGCTGGGCCTGGGGCTGAGTTTGACCATAGGGTTGGGCCTGGGGCTGGGAGTGGGGTAAAGACTGAAGTGGGGGCTGGGGATGGGATTTTAGCTGGGCTGGATGAACAGGTGATGGCTGGACAATGGGTTTGGCTTGGTGGGATGGAGAGTGGATCTGCGGCTGGCTCTTGGATCGTGCGGTGGTCATGTCAATGCCCAACGCCCTCTGCATCTGGCAGTTGAGACAGAGCCACTCCTGGACCTGGGAAACGCAAACAAGAGAAAAAAACATGTTAACAGCACAACAAGTATATTCATTCATGTACTCCTCTGTGATCTTTTTAAACATATCAAGTATTTGAAACATTTGGTCAATCGCTACTGTAATTGGAACCTTCTAATATGTCTATTTGTCCAAGGGGGAGTCAAGTGTGAGTGTTAGATTCAGGACTGGGCTGAGTGGGAGCTACCCTCCCGTAGGGGTGGGAAGGCCAAGAGACCAGAGGTGGCAGAACGGAGTGCTCCTGTTGGGGGTGTAGGGTTTGAGCATAGCCTGAAGGTAGGGAGAGGCAGTTCCCCTTGCTGTTCCATAGGCAAGTACCATGGTCTTGAAGTGGATGCGATCTTTGACTAGAAGCCAGTGGAGTGTGCAGAGGAGCGGGGTGAGATGGAAAACTCGGGAAGGTTGAAAATCAGGCGGGCCACAGGTTGCAGGGGTTTGATGACTCAAGCGGGGAGCCCAGCCAACAGCGAGTTGCAGAATTCCAGAAGGGAGATGACAAGTGCCTGGATTAGGAGATGATCCGCATCCTGTGTGAGGTAGGATCGTACTCTACGAATGTTGTAGCACATGAACCTGCAGGAGCGAGTCACTGCTGTTGATGTTTGCAGAGAACGACAGGGTGTTGTCAAGGGTCACGCCTAAGGCTGTCGGGGTCAGGACATTTTGTTAGTTGTGAATAATACAAACCTTACAATGTCTTAGGAATCAAAAACATGAAGCAACTATTGGCTTTTGATGATTTGAGAAAGTAGCAAAGAAAGCTTGCGCTCTGTTCCTTGCCTCAGGCTGCACAGCAGTTTTCTCATCAAGTGATCATGTTTTCACCCATCAGACTATTCTCAATTTTATCTTGTCTTAACTAATATGTAAAATTGGTTTCGATTTAGAACGGCCCATTCATCAAATGGGCAGGAAATAGGGCAGGGGGGAAAATACATGTTATCTGTATGCACTCAGATAGCGAATGGATGCCATGCTCTTTCCTGCCAGTGCGTTTTTCAATGATGCCTGGTAGGCTGCCTCAGTTTTATTTCTGAGCATGTGCTTAATATGAGCATCTGAGAATAAGTAAAAAAATATAAAAGAATATATAAAAACACTTATTTCACGCCATGCATCAACCACTCTTTGAGGAGCCTCCTCTCGCTGCGGCGCCAGGTGATTGTCCACCGAAACTCTGTATGTCATTGGCTCTCCAACCCTGTTCCTGCAGCCACCCAGTGCTTCATTTGGGAAACCAAGTGAAATCAGTTGGGGCAACATCATAGTACCATGTTTTTGCAACAAAAATATATTTCACTAAACTGTTGACAGCCCCTCTGCGCGCTCGAGAAAGCGACAAAGGAGAGAGAGGAGGAGATGAAAACGCACAGTGCTGAGATATTCTGTATAGCTAAAGGTAATGTCACCCAATTAATAATGCAAATATTTTTTAAAATCCCTATTACTAGGCGATTCGAAATTGACCTCCACAATCAATGAACCGTTCTCTCCCAGGCTCCTGGACATACATTTTGGAGCAGAGCATAAGGTATAACCAGCAGAGCAGAGCAGAGCATAACCATTCAGCAAGCATAATAATACAGTCCACACTCAAAGTCAAAGGTGTTTAATATTGGAGTATAGGCTAGACCAATTATGTAACAAAGACATCTTGAATCAGTTTTGTTCTATGTTTTTCTGCCATGCGTAATGTGCAGTAGGCTATGTATTGTGTAACGGCACAATATTTTGGGTGGGACTTGGGCTCAGAAGCCTATGGGTATGAATAAGCTTGAATATGCATATGGCTGTTTTGAATGAATCATCACCTTAGAAAGCTGTCCATTTCGTTGTGTTAGGTTTTGAAACAACATCCACAACGTCCATGTTTTACACTCCGTTTCAACCTGCTGTTGAACTTCTTTCTTCAAATTGAGCATCACAGTGAAGTGAGTTTTAATGCATGATACTGTTTGGATGATACGTGTTTGATGTGATTTTTGATTGCATTTGCATGGTTGTCAGAGTGGTTGGAGGGACAATAGAGCCCTGAGTACCAGGCCATGAGGACCTGTTGGTCTTTAGCAAGTTGGGTACTACCAAAGCATGTAGTACCTAATGGTCACATATCATTTTACTGTGGTCATGACTCATGACTGCCGGTGTAGCGGTAATACAGTCACCGCAACAGCCCTAATTACGCCAAGGTTATTTGCACACTGGAAGCGCGACAGTGTGGAGTTGTCAACCGCGATGGAGAGGTCTTTGAGTGGGTAGGCCTTGCCCGGGAGGAAGAGCAGCTCTATCTTGTCGAGGTTAAGCTTGAAGTAGTGGGCCAACGTCCAAGCTGAGATATCTGCCAGGGACGCAGAGATGCGTGTCACCACCTGGGTGTCAGAAGGGGGAAAAGGAGTCGAGTGTCATCCGCATAGCAATGATAGGAGAGACCATATGAGGATATGATGAAGCCGAGTGACTTGGTGTAAAGAGATAAGAGGAGAGGGCCTTGAACCGAGCCCTGGGGGACACCAGTAGTGAGTGTATGTGGTGCAGACACAGATCCAAGAGTGTGCAGAGACTGAGACGCCCAGCCTTGAGAGGGTGGAGAGGAGGATCTGACGGTTCACGGTGTCACAGGCAGTGGATATATCTAGGAGAATGAGACAGAGGAGAGAGAGTCAGCTTTGGCAGTGCGGAGAGCCTGCATGACACAGAGAAGAACAGTCTTGATTGAGTGACCTGTCTTGAAGCCTGACTGATTAGGGTCGAGAAGATCATTATGAGTGAGATGTGACGACCCTCCCACTCTGTCTGCCGAATTCTTTCTCTTTGGCTCTTGTTTTCCTTAATAGGATGTCGGTGGGCAGAGCTGGGAGGGTCGTCAGTGAAATGGGACACACCTGGGCTCGGGTGTGTCCCAGGTTAAATGCACCTCTTCCCCATTAATTGAGAAACATGCAGACACAGACAGATTTTGTTTGTGGCATTTTTGTTGCTATTTGGTTTGTTTACGTTGGTACCTTTCAGCACCCCTCATTATCACATGTATATACACGCGACCACTCACTTACAAAACTGACTAAAAACACACACCATTTTTAATTGTATTTACTTTACTTCAGTTAATAAATATATTTTGTTATTCTTTATCTCCACGTTGTCTCCCTTTTTGTTGCGGGCTTCGAGACGGTTCGTGACAGAGATAACAAGAGAGTTGATCAGAGACAGAACAATCAAGTGTTTTGGAAAGAAAAGAATGAACAGGTCTATATTTTTTGACGTCAGATGAGTCAACTGTTGGTTTCTTGAGGAGGGGAGCGACTCGGGCCATTTTGAAGTCAGTGGTCAGGAATGAGTTGATGAGGGAAGTGAGGAATGGGATAAGGTCTCCAGAGATGGTCTGGAGAAGGGAGGAGGGGATGAGGTTGAGTGGATAGCTTGTCAGGCGGCCAGATCTCACTAGTCTTTAGTGAGAAGACTAGTGGCCTTCTAGGCAGAGTTGCAAAGAAAAAGCCACATCTCAGACTGGCCAAATAAAGAAAAGATTAAGATGGGCAAGATAACAGACACTGGACAGAGGAACTCTGCCTAGAAGGCCAGCATCTCAGAGTATTCTCTTCAATGTTGACGGTGAGACTGATGTTTTGCAGGGACTATTTAATGAAGCTGCGGGGATACAGCCCGACAGGATGCTCTCAAATGCTCTCAATTGTGTCTCTGTAAAAGTTTGTGGGTTTTAGGTGACGAGCCAAATTTCTTCAGCCTCCTAAGGTTGAAGAGGCGCTGTTGCGCCTTCTTCACCACACTGTCTGTGTGGGTGGACCATTTCAGTTTGTCCGTGTTGTGAGATGTTGTTTCCTACTTTAACCACCTGGGGGTGGCCTGTCAGAAAGTCCAGGACCCAATTGCACAGGGCGGGGTTGAGACCCAGGACCTCAAGCTTAATGATGAGCTTGGAGGGTACTATGGTGTTGAATGCTGAGAGTCAATGAACAGCATTCTTATATAGGTATTTATCTTGTCCAGATGGGACAGGGCAGTGTGCATTGTGATGGCGATTGCATCGTCTGTGGACCTGTTGGGGCGGTATGCAAACTGAAGTGGGTCTAGAGTGGCAGGTAAGGTGGAGGTGATATGATCCTTGGCTAGTCTCTCAAAGCACTCCATGATGACAGAAGTGAGTGCTACGGGGCGATAGCCATTTAGTTCTGTTACCTTTGCCTTCTTGGGTACAGGAACAATGGTGGCCATCTTGAAGAATGTGGCGACAGCAGACTGGGATAGGGAGCGATTTAATATGTCAGTAAACACACCAGCCAGCTGGTCTGTGCAAGCTCTGAGGATGCGGCTAGGGATGCCATCTGGGCCAGCAGCCTTGAGAGCGTTAACAACGTTAAATGTCTTACTCACGGAGAAGGAGAGGGTGGGCCGCAGTTCTTGGTAGCGGGTCGCATTGGTGGCACTGTATTATCCTCAAAGTGGGCTAAGAAGGTGTTTAGTTCGTCTGGAAGCAAGACGTCGGTGTCCGTGACGTGGCTGGTTATCTTTTGGTAATCTGTAATTGCCTGTAGACCCTGCCACATACGTCTCGTGTCTGAGCCATTGAATTACGTCTCCACTTTGTCCCTATACCGACATTTTGCTAGTTTGATTGCCTTGCGGAGGGAATAACTACACTGTTTATATTCTGCCATATTCCCAGACATCTTTCCATGGTTGAATGTGGTGGCTCGCGCTTTCAGTTGTGCACGAATGCCGCCATCTATCCGCGGTTTCTGGTTAGGGTAAGTTTTAATAGTCACAGTGGGTACATCTCCAATGCACTTCCTTATAAACTCACTCACCGAGTCAGCGTATAAATCTATGTTATTCTCTGAGGCTTCCCGGAACATTTCCCAGTCCGTGTAATCAAAACAATCTTGAAGTGTGGATTCCAATTGGTCAGACCAGCGTTGAATTGTTCTAGTCATGGGTACATCTTGTTTGAGTTTCTGCCTGTAGGACGGTAGGAGCGAAATGGAGTCGTGGTCGGATTTGCAGAAGAGAGGGCGGGAGGGGGGGCCTTATATGCATGGTGGAAGTTAGAGTAGCAGTGGTCCAGTGTATTGACCGAGCGAGTGCTGCAGTCAATGTGCTGATAGAATTTACGTTGCCTTGTTCTCAAATTAGCTTTGTTAAAATCCCCAGCTACAATAAATGCAGACGCAGAATATATTGTTTCCAGTTTACACAGAGTCCAGTGAAGTTCTTCGAGGGCCGTCGAGGTATCTGCTTGGGGGGGATATGCACGGCTGTGACTATAATTGAAGAGAATTCTCTTGGGAGATAGTGTGGTCAGTATTTGATTGTAAGGAATTCTAGGTCAGCTGAACAGAATGACTTGAGTTCCTTTATGTTGTTATGATTACACCATAAGTCGTTAATCATGAAGCATACACTCCCGCCGTTCTTCTTACCAGAGAGATGTTTGTTTCTGTCGGCGTGATATGCATGTAGAAACCCGGTGGCTGTACCGACTCCGACCACATATCCAGAGAAAGCCATGTTTCCGTGAAACAGAGAATGTTACAATCTCTGATGTCTCTCTGAAAGGCAACCCTTGCCCTAATTTTGTCCACTTTGTTGTCTAGAGACGGGACATTGGCGAGTAAAATACTCAGAAGTGGTGGGTGGTGTGCACACCTTCGAAGTTTGACCAGTAGGCCGCTCCGTCTACCTCTCCTGCGGCGACGTTGTTTTGAATCAGCCTCTGGGATTAGATCCAATGTCCTGGGTGGTGGTCCGAACAAAGAATCCACTTCGATAAAGTCTTATTCCTGGTCGTATTGTTGGTAAGTTGATGTCGCTCTTATATGCAATAGTTCCTCCTGGGTGTATGTAATAATACTTCAGATTTTCTGGGCTAAGAAATAATACATTTAAAAAATACTGCATAGTTTCCCTAAGGACTCGAAGCGAGACGACCATCTCTGTCGGCGCCATCTTGCCTTCTTGCCATCTTGCCTACTGAAGCAGACATTTGCGCATCTCCAGTCAGAAAATAACTTGCTCAAACTTTTCCCTCTGGCACATTTTCCGGCTGGTGCCCGCATTGCCTTCTTTGTTGTTTTCCTTACTAATAATAATTTTGGACGTGTTCGTTCTATTAGGGTAAGTGCCTTATTATCAATATAGATTCTGTATGTTGTGTTGTTGTTTCTAATGTAGCACACCGTATGTATGGAGAATAATGTATTTACTGTTTTATTCACATGTTTTCAAGTACTGGTAAAAAAAAGAAATCAGATACTTGCATAAATTGTAATGGACACTTATAATGTGTGTAAAATACTTTTTGGAAGGTTGTACTGATTATGATGAGCTTATGCTAAGCTAAATGCCAGCTATGTGTGGCGCCATGTTTGTTGACATCATACAATGCAAAGAGTTTATAACAAAACAAGGTGAAGGGAGGGTTCATTCGATTGACTTAGATTGTAACTATCGTTACGCAGGGTTGCGTAACGATAAAAAGGGGGTTTATTTTTATTTAGCTTATAAACTTCTCCTGTGTTTGCCCCCCCCCCCCCCATTTATTGATAAATCCCCAGCATATCAATATTTCCTGTTTCTTATCCAACCACGATACCTTCCTCCATGTTTACACCCCCATGGACTTGAAAACCCCACAAATTACATTTAACCCCCCCCCCCCCCCCAAAAAAAAAAACCCTGCCTAAAATGGTTTCACCCAAATCTGGCAACCCTGTTTAGCTTCTGTGCTACGGTTAGGCTAGGCCAATGGGTGCATGCGCCCGCCCTGCCACAGTTGTCGCTAGAGCGCGGTGGGACAAGGAAATCTCGGGCCTGCCAAACCCTCTCCTAACCCAGACGACGCTGGGCCAATTGTGTGCCGCATCATGGGTCTCCCAGTCATGGCCAGCTATGACACACAGCCTGGGAATCAAACCCGGGTCTGTAGTGACACCTCAAGCACTACGATTCAGTGCCTTAGACCACTGTGCCACTCGGGAGTCACCCACAAATTGGTTTTAACAAACAATTGGTCCCCCAAAAAATGCAGCCCTCCTTTGAATTTCAAAATCCCTATGTGGCCCTCGAGCCAAAAAGTTTGCCCACCCCTGGGCTAGGCAGTAGGCTTGTATTTGGGGTGATGATCTGTGAAGTGAAAACATTTTATTTGCTTTGTGATTGTCAAAAACTGCAAATGACTTGTCAAGTCATGTGCTCCGGTTCTTGTATACACCGTAACTAACTAAATCAAAGATTTGTAATATGCTGAAAAGTGGCCGAAACGAAGTGAATTTTTTCTGGCAATGGGCGCAGCAATTTTTGACTTTGACTTTGTTTATTTGCGTCTCATAGTGAATAGTATTCTGGGACTAAGGAGTTTTCGATGTCAAACATGGCTGCCATCATAAAGAATTTAGCTGCTGTTAACTTAGCTGACAAGCATTTATTTTCTAAACAATTTTACATTTCTCCCTTGTGCTCACCAGAGATGTTGTACATTGTAAACAAGTCTAGCTGTTAGGTCGCTAACTTATGTTTCATTTTTTTGTCAATGCAACATTTTATTTAGACTGGTTTATGGAATTAGTTTGGCTGTGGATGTGTTTGGCTGTGGATGAAGTTCGCATTTATCTTATACAATAAAATATCAACTTTGAGAATAAAGTAGTGAAGACCTTTATTTCACATCAGTACAAAGCATTGTTTGGATGCTTTTCAGACAGCAATGCTGTTTAGACACGTTTATTGCATCATACGTTCTGTTGCTACTGTTCCAACCACATATTTGCGATGGTATGCTACAGGGACCGCTCGGTATGCTACAGGGACCGCTCGGTATGCTACAGGGACCGCTCGGTATGCTACAGGGACCGCTCGGTATGCTACAGGGACCGCTCGGTATGCTACAGGGACCGCTCGGTATGCTACAGGGACCGCTCGGTAGGCTACAGGGACCGCTCGGTAGGCTACAGGGACCGCTCGGTATGCTACAGGGACCGCTCGGTAGGCTACAGGGACCACTCGGTAGGCTACAGGGACCGCTCGGTAGGCTACAGGGACCGCTCGGTATGCTACAGGGACCACTCGGTATGCTACAGGGACCACTTGGTATGCTACAGGGACCACTCGACAATGATCACAATTATGTGATTGTATGCATCAACGGGTTTAAATCCACAGCTACAAAAAATGCAACCTCAGGATATGCAGTTTCCAGTTTGCACAAAGTCCAATGTAGTTTCTTGAGAGCCATTGCGGTGTTCGATTGAGGAGGGGGGGGATATACACGGTTGTGTATATATTTCTCACGTATTATCTTTGCACTCCTCTTCCCTCTTCTTCTCTTCCCTCTAATTACAGAAAATGTAGATATCCTTCCTCGAATAGTAATTGGCGATAAGTTAAAAGTCAATTCCTTTCACCTGACACCGAAAAACCTCCTCTGTCGCTATCATCCTGCGCATCAGGTCAGAAGGCATTGATGTTGATGAGTGTATGCGTCCCGTGGCTCTGTGCATGGCGGGGAGCAGTCAGCAAGCCAGGTCCGCACGGAGCGAACAGTCAGCATTTAGGAGGCAGCTCTTCAACACTGATCATGCCAACTCACCTCATTCTCTGCTCTCACACAAGCCAGTGGAAAGGCAGCTAGGCAGGCGGTCAGGGGACTACATGAAACCAGTAGCGTCAGGTAGCGTCAGTAGCGTTCCTACCAAGCACCCTTCGCAACATCCCCTACTGTTGCCTATTGTGGCTTCTTACTCAAACCTTCACTGCCATAGCCAAATGCCACCCATTTCCAGACTATCCTGTTCCTTTTTCATTTGTGAGCCCCTCACCCTTTTTCCTGGTCCCAGATCTGTATGCGCGTTTATCGCAGCCAATATGTCTGACCGTCGTAGTTGGCTAAATCACATTTAAATCTGGGACCAGGCTACTCATCCACCATCCACGAAAACACACAGATGCGCTCCCACACACAGAGACAGACAGAAACACACACACACACACAACCCCCCACCCACACACACACTTCCTGTCCTGATTGTCAATCATTAATCCAGGGGGTCATTTCGAACTAATTAAACTAATCCAGAGATCATCCTCCTCTCCGTGTGTTCTGTCTCCGTCTCTCCACGGCGGAGCTCTGTGAATGGAAGGATGGAAGCGGAGGTGTTCTGTTCTAATCATCCAAGGCCTTATCAGAGCATCTCAGCCCGTGTCCCTGTGCCCTCCCATCACTCCTCCAGAGCAGCGGAGCAGTATGAGGAAGCACTCAGGAGCTCTAATTTAATCTGTAATTAATTACTGGTACAACGAGGGGCAGAGGAGACAGCCCAGGAACTAGCTTGTGTGTGTGTGTGTGTGTGTGTGTGTGTGTGTGTGTGTGTGTGTGTGTGTGTGTGTGTGTGTGTGTGTGTGTGTGTGTGTGTGTGTGTGTGTGCGTGCGTGCGTGCGTGCGTGTGTGCGTGCGCATAGCAGGAGAGACAGCCCAGGAACTAGGATCTCGACTGGTGTCACACTACTAAGAGGACAGAGGAGACACAGGCAGTGCTATAGTTGGAGTTGTTATGCCAGAGATGTTCTTGTAAGTCACTTTTTCGATGGTAGTGCGCCTAAAGATATTAGCCGGATACATGTAAACACACACATGTATACATGTGCACACATGCACAGCGCGCACGTGAGCACATGAACACACAAACACACACACACACACACTGATAGATCAGCATCAACAGACTAAGAAGGGGTCGGAAATGCCATCGTTTGCGGAAAACGAAGTCTGACGTCTTACGTTGCCCCAACAAGCGTGGCAATTTCTGTGGCCTGTCGACTTGCACACTCGTGTGACGCGCAGGCAAAAACAGGCTTCACGCCTCCGCCACAGACACACAGGCAGGTTTGGAAACACAGCTACTGCTAAACAAACAAAATGGTAAGCCCATAAATACACTAAAACAAACGTTGAATATATTTTTTATTAGTAGAAAGATAACTGTAGTATAACTAGCGATGCAAGTAGTGCTATTCCAAGCCCTGTGTTTTTTGTACACATTGTACGCACTGTGGCTTATTGAGAGTGCAAAAAACTCCTACTACAAAACAACACTACTCACTGGACGCAGGCACACAGGCACAGTGGAGTCCAGCTCCCACTGAGTACTTCCTTAGTGAAGAAGTTTTACTCCAACAGAGTCTTAATTAGCCAATCAGTGATGATTACTCTTCTCCAGACGGCCCAGTGTGTGTGTGTGTGTGTGTGTGTGTGTGTGTGTGTGTCACCTGTCAGCTCTATATCTCAGTTGTTGGCATTGCCAGCCTGCCCGGCGCCCACCACAATTTCCATTCACTCACTAACATTGATCAACATCCAATGGACACAAGCTTATGCTCCAAACCCTCAAAGGGTCATTTTTCCCCTTAATCATATCACAATAAACTTTTACCAGTTGAATTTAGACAAATATAATACTTTCTTTATAAACATTTTTCAAAAATATATGAATAAAATATGCAAATGAGGCAATGTCTCCTTAAATATGCACACATTTGCATATCGTGCAAATACATTTTTCTGGACTCTGGAGGAAGTCAGCCTAAATGTTTTGGTTTCATGTTGTTGTGACACAGCAGATTTCATCTTTCTATCTGTAAAAATTCTAAAGACATGTTATCTAGAATAAAACATTGACAAAATATAAATAACTTCCTCTAAGCCAGTCTGGAGAATATATCTAAGGATAACCACAACACATTTGGTGAATGCAGATGCTTCTGAAGCTGAGATAAACGTGTTGGCATGTGGGAAGAGTCTGATTTGAGTGAAATGGCAGATAAAGTGCACTGAATTTAGACCACCAAACACCAAATGTATATTTAGACCCAATCACCATCTCTTCAAAGTAAGTTACTAAACATAGTCCAGTTTGTAACATTCTCTATGAAATGGGCTTATACATTGTGTGTAATTTAATGTAGTGAGCTTTAAAATAATTGATGCAAGTTCCTTTAAAAGTGGTTAACATTCAATAAAACGTTCATGACGATAGCATGATAAACTAAAAGAAAATTTAACATTCCATCCACGTTTTTAAAACGCTTGTTTACTTTTTGGAAAATACTAATATTTTAATGGACCAAAATACAAACAAAACTCAAAAATGATAGGTAAAGTCAAAAATGATAGGTAAAGTCAAAAATGATAGGTAAAGTCAAAAATGATAGGTAAAGTCAAAAATGATAGGTAAAGTCAAAAATGATAGGTAAAGTCAAAAATGATAGGTAAAGTCAAAAATGATAGGTAAAGTCAAAAATGATAGGTAAACTGAAAAATGATAGGTAAAGTCAAAAATGTAATTTCAGCCTTTCACATCAATGTAATCCGACAGCTAACCAATGAGGAAGGAAACACTGTGGAGAGACACCGACGATGGCCTGAACCGTCCCTATAGTATTTGTAGCTTCTTGAAGAACGATTACGGCAAACACAATGTCCTTTAGACCTGCATGTGGCGTACACAGAGATAGTCTTTCTACAATATAAGCATCTGAAAAGACAATGTATGTTGGCATTGAAAACGCTATAGCCTGAGTCCCTGCTTATTAGAAATGGTTATAAACATACAATGCATTCAGATCACTGAATACTTTTTCTACATTTTGTCACGTTACAGCCTTATTCTAAAATTCATTCAATTATTTTCCCCCTCATCAATCTACCCAATACCCCATAACAACAAAGTGAAAACAATTAGCTAATTTAATCAACAGAACAAACAGAAACACCTTAAGTATTCAGACCCTTTGCTATGAGACTTGAATTTGAGCTCAGGTGCATCCTGTTTCCATTGACCATCTTTGAGATGTTTATAGAACTTGATTGGAGTCCACCGGTGGTAAATGTAATTGATTGGACATGATTTGGAAAGAAACACGCCTGTCTGTATAAAGTCGCACAGTTAACAGTACATGTCAGAGCAAAAACCGAGCCATGAGGTCGAAGGAATATGTCGAGGCACAGATCTGGGGAAGGGTAGCAAAACAATTCTGCAACATTGAAGGTCCCCATGAACACAGTGGCCTTAAATGGAAGAAGTTTGGAACCACTAAGACTCTTCCTAGAGTTGGCTGCCCGGCCAAACTGAGCAATCGGAGGAGAAGGGCCTTGGTCAGGGAGATGACCAAGAACCCCATGCTCACTCTGACAGAGCTCCAGACTTTCTCTGTGGAGATGGGAGAAACTTCCGATGGTGGTGGTGGTGGTGGTGGTGGTGGTGCGGTGGTGGTGGTGGTGGTTGTGTTGGTGGTGGTGCGGTGGTGGTGGTGGTGCGATGGTGGTGGTGGTGGTGGTGGTGGTGCGATGGTGGTGGTGGTGGTGGTGGTGGTGGTGGTGGTGCGATGGTGGTGGTGGTGGTGCGGTGGTGGTGGTGGTGCAGTGGTGGTTGTGGTGGTGTTGGTAGTGGTGGTGGTGGTGGTGGTGGTGGTGGTGCGATGGTGGTGGTGGTGGTGGTGGTGGTGCGATGGTGGTGGTGGTGGTGGTGGTGGTGGTGGTGGTGCGATGGTGGTGGTGGTGGTGGTGGTGGTGGTGGTGCGATGGTGGTGGTGGTGGTGCGGTGGTGGTTGTGGTGGTGTTGGTAGTGATGGTGTGGTGGTGGTGGTGCTGTGGTGGTGGTTGTGGTGGTGTTGGTAGTGGTGGTGTGGTGGTGGTGGTGCTGTGGTGGTGATTGTGGTGGTGTTGGTAGTGGTGGTGCAGTGGTGGTTGTGGTGGTGGTGGTAGTGCTATCTGAGGCGTAACATGATGAAACTCTCATTGAGAAACAACAGGCTGCTCCGGGAAAGCTAATTACCCACTCTGTCAGAGGGAAAGGCTACTGAACATCAGAGCCCAGTCACAGCACTACCAGGCTTTTAGACCTGCCGGTCAACCAGCCATCCCCCTTGCAGCTCAGAGAGAGGGTGTGTGTATGTGCGGGTCTATGTCTTTTAATGTCTTCCAATCTGGTTTTAGGGAAACAGTCAGCCAGCCTGGTTCAAGGTCAGTCGAGATTGAACTGCAGGATGTTACGAGTTCTGGCCAGTCCATCTTTACTGCTGTTTACAATGAGTCAGTCAGAACACTTTACTCTTTTGAATTCTCCAAGTGTCTTTCTCTCCATGGAGAACTTCAATGTAGTCTTTCTGAATCATATTATTTAGAGTGCACTCTGTCTCTATATATTCACTTGCTACATTTTAGTTATACTTGAGGAGTATTAACCTCGCCAATCGGTCAAGGTAGCGTTTTGTCAATGCATGTTGTTGAGCACAAGAACAAATTATCATTTGTACTGTTCTATTCAGTGGTGTAGAGGTGCCTGGAGAAGTGGGTTAACTCGAATTCTGCATAGGCTACTTTGTAGCTAGTTAGCATTTAATTGAGAGGGTTTTTGGGAAAGCCTTTCAATCTACCAGAAGATGGTTACACCTATCATTAGCATCTTTATATGTTTCCTGTTCCTTATGTCACGCCCTGCTCATAGAGAGGCTTTTTATTCTCTATTTTGGTTAGGCCAGGGTGTGACTAGGGTGGGCGTTCTATGTTATTTTTTGTATTTTTTTGTTTTTGGCTGGGTGTGGTTCTCAATCAGGGACAGCTGTCTGTCGTTGTCTCTGATTGAGAACCATACTTAGGTAGCTCTTGCCCACATGGGTTTTGTGGGTAGTTGTTTTCTGTTTTGTGTTTCTGCACCTGACAGGACTGTTTCGTTTTCGGTCATGCTCGTTGTTATTTTGTTTTGCGTTCAGTTTAAATAAAGATAACATGAACACTTACCACGCTGCACTTTGGTCCACACCTTCTTCACATGAACATCGTTACACCTTATTTGTTGAAACCTGGACCTTTTACTTCATATTTTGAGGCATGTCTGACCAAGCTTCAAAGTAGCTTAAAACTGTTTTAGCTTTGTCATTATGGGGTATTGTGTGTAGCATGATGGGGGGAAAAAAACAATTTAATCAATTTTAGAATAAGGCTGTAACGTAACAAAATGTGGAAAAAGTCAAGTTGTCTGAATACTTTCCGAATGGTGGCCTTCGCGTACACATTTATCAAAAGTTTGATGAATAAGGGAGAGGACTGTAGAGTATGTGAGACATTGTATTGATCAAATTTCCAGAAACATACAGAACAGTAGATGTACCGGTACTGATAGGCTTGTGTCCCCAACGGCACCCTGTCCCCTACATAGTGCACCACTTTTGACCAGAACCCTACAGGCCCTAGTCAAAAGTAGTGCACTATTTAGGGAATAGGGCACCATTTTGGATGCCGCCATGGTGATGGTGATGAAGCACCCTATTCACACCCTAATTATGTGTACAGAGTGGCCAATAGATGATTACTGTCATAATGAATAATCATCTGCCTCATTATGGCTATAGACCAGCCAGTGAGATTGATCATCTACCGTGGGACAGGAAGAACCAGTCAATATGGACCCAGGGTTGTGTTCATTATGGAACAAATTAAGTGTTTCTTATTGAACAAGTTTAGGTAGTTCCTGTTTCAGTCCGTTTCATCACCTTCCACCAATCAAAACCAACTCCATACAAGAATGCGATGACAACTGTAACCTGAGAAGTTGGCTAAATAGCATGCAATGTGTGATGGATTGGATAACATTTGAAATATTCAATAGTGCTTTATAGTAGTTTAAGAAAGGTTACCTACATTTTCCACAGTACAAGAGTACTTCAACTGCAGTATATGAGGACTGAATATCAATTCATTTTCCCCTTTGGAAACATCCACCTAACCCAATTTTATACCTTTTCTCAGGTGAATTCTTCTCCATTTGGTTAGAGAACAGCCCCTGTAGTGATAATATAAAACTCCATCGGTGCTCTCCATTACAGCAGAGTGCTAGTAAGTGTATCCTAACAGTCCTTCAGTATTTACAACCTGACAATACAAGCCCAGCGGCGGCCATTTTCACCAGCTAGAGCTACCGCTAACGTTTCCACATGGCTGTGTTGCACTGTTATGTACTTTACTGTAGCTCTTTGATTCAGATGAACATGACTTAATGGATGTAACAATGAGTCTGCATCATCTGAACATGTCTACATTCTGAACGCTCCACTATTTCTTCAACTGAAACGTTGAGATTTTCCTCATACTCAGCTGTCTGAAATTCCGATGAATTTACGTGTGAAAGTAAGATCAGAATAATTGCACGGAATGTTTTAGATCTCTGAAATAGGGATGATAAGGATGATGATGAGAAAAAGGAAGGCCTACATTGGATATTTGACTAAACTTTTCTATGAACATAATCATCCGTGTAAAAAGAATGCAGGAAAAGTGTCGGCCAAAGGGCATGATAGACTTAACTTTCAAAGAGTTAGAACTCAACTCATCAAAGTCCTGCGGGTAAAGTGCCCCATCACTCTTACTTCCTTATATGAGCTGCGGAGTTGCAGCAGATAGCTTAGACTTAGGCAAGATCTAAGAGATGAAATACACAATCAGGTCATTCCCAATCTCACTGGAATTACTACTGGATCACACCAACTTCTCATTGAGGAAGTTATAAACACACACACACACACACACACACACACACACACACACACACACACACACACACACACACACACACACACACACACACACACACTCTCTCTCTCTTACTCTCTCACATACACACCACCACCACCATCAATGCCACTCTCTCGCACGTCTATCAAACCCCCCTACCCACAGGACACCCCACCCATTCCTTACAGTGTGAAGCCCCCTCCTGATTGGTCAAAGGTATCGGCCAGTATTAAAAACATCTGAAGCTGTTGAAGACCATCAACCATAAACTCCCAGTTTTGTTTTTGCGCTCAAAGCTACTATGAGATTCTGGTTTGTAATCAAAATAACTACTTGAAATAAATATATTATGATCATCTGCATGTTACTTTATTAAAATCTGCCTCAGAACATTGTCTCGCGGCAACTGGCTGATCGTTAACAACCTCACTATGAGCGAGGTCATGGCAGATCAATAGTGAATTTCAGTAAAACTGGAAAACAATACCCTCAACAGAACCCAGGCAGGGGGTTAGGGGAGGGGGCTGGGGGGTGGGGAGTTGTATTCATGTTTTAAATGCGATGTGGCTCCAGAAGCGTGCTCCCTACCTTTAAAGTGTTTACAGTGACCAATCAATGTAAAAGGGAGTTCTGCGGTATAGACACAGACATACAGATAGACAACAGCCTTCAGGCTGGAACACAACTGGGGGTTTTAGGGGACCCTAGTTATCACTAAGAACCAGCTTCAGGTCGGCCTTTAAACTTCTCCAAAAAGCTATTTTACTTGATCAATGGCAGCCTCTGGTTTTTGGTAAATTTGTCTTCCCCATTGTGTGAAGTGAATTGGAGATCAAAACAATGGTGAGATGGTGCAAGCAGACAGGCAGGCATAACACGCCAGAGGAGGAGGCGTCATCCTGAAACAACACGTGTAATTGTCCGTGACCAGCTTTGCTGACCATCAAAAAACTACTGCTGTCAGACTCGCCGCAAACAGCGATGAAGACATCTCGGAGCAGGACATCAGGAATAAAACATGAAAGTGCTCATTAGAAATGCCTTTCTTCCAAACTTGATGCAGCTATTTGATCTATTCGCAGGGGTGAAAGTATATTTAATTTCTTCCCAGTACGGGAGATCCCCCTCCCTCCCTCCCTCCCAAAATATTCATAGAACTACATGATTAATTCAATAGGATCTCTGTGGGCCTAGGTCTTCATTTTGTTGATTTTTTTGTATTATTTTCACTTTTAAAATGTGTTACTTTTTATTGTAGCATGAACACAACAAGTCATGATGTTTTCCTCTGATTGTCAAATAATCACTTCAAAAGGGCTCATTTACTAGGCTACCCGTGGACGTTCATCCACTCGCAACATATTTCCAACCTACAAACCACCAGAAAGTGTAGGCCAGTAACATTTGGCGAATGTCATTGGCCTAGGTTGGCAAATGTGTCATGCCTAATGGTGCAAAAGCCTACCGTTTTCTGGACATTTTGTTTGAATTATTGTGATAGGGTCACGTTTTAACAGTACGGCGTACCACACCGGGACGCCGTACCAGACCGCACCGCCTTACTTTCACCCCTGGCTATTTGACTTGCACGTCAAAGTAAAAAGAGACCATACAAAACTCATGAACTGTTTGTAATCCAAACCCTGTTCAACCGATAAAGACCATAAAGATTAATAATCAGTCACAGTGAAAACGGCATGTACTCTGTTCATACTTAAGATGTTGTTGTGCATGAACTGCACAAGTCCAGCCCTTTGCACATGTACCCGTGAGTTACACAAACTGCAGTCAACTGCACTATTAAGTGCTATGCACACACTCTTAGAGAAAAAACATTCCAAAAGGGTTCTTTGGTTGTCCCCATAGGAGAACCCTTTTTTGTTTCCAGGTAGAACCCTTTTGGGTTACAGGTGAGTACCCTTTTGGGTTCCATATAGAACCTTCTGTAGAAAAGGGTTCTATATGGAACCCGAAAAAGTTCCACTTGGAACCAAAACTAGTTTTCAACTGTAGGGACAGCCAAATAACCCTTTTATGTTCAAATAGCACCTTTTTTTGTAACTGTAGTCTCGCATGTTTGTACGCTCATTCGTGTGTGTGTGTGTGTGTGTGTGTGTGTGTGTGTGTGTGTGTGTGTGTGTGTGTGTGTGTGTGCAGTGTGTCTGCCTTCCTATGGCTCCTCTCTGGCCTATGTGGAGCCGGGTGCACAGTCCTGATGGGCCCTGCTCATGTATAATGGATGACACCTGGACCCCAGAATAGCAGTAGAGCCCAGAGGAACCCAGTCTGAGTGCTGCTGCTGTGCTGTACTGTACAGAACAACACTGCTAACTTGTGGTGGGTTGTGTGTGTGTAGAGGAGCCTTTAAGCACCATTATTCTCCAAGTAAGGACTTTCAGGCGATTTGGTACCCCTTTCAAAGCTCATACAGATGTCGGATCTTAAATTGATCCCTCATTTCTTGCTGAGAATGTTCCTGTACAACAGGAAATTTAAACTTGTATTCTATCTGAGATTTAAAAAGGCTTCTGAAGAAATGTCAGACTTGATTTGCTCTAACAAAAAAAATGTATCAACCGCAACAAAAGTGTCCATTAATTACAATCCACATAATAATTTACATGTCCTGTTGCTGCAGGATTATTTTCCTGCTGTAGCGAACAGGCTCAAATTAATATCCTACACCTGTATGAAAAAAACATTATTAGCCTTCCATATACAGTAGACTGATCCAGCCCAATAGCCCCCATCACTAGCATGTGCCCTGCCAGTTTCCACCCACAGACAAGCTGCTGAGAGACAAAGGCTATTGGTTTTATTGGCTCTCCAGCACACTGCCCATAGCCATTAGAAACATTAGGAGTGCTTGAGTGACAGTCAGAGACATAAAGAATGACATGATGGCCATCTGGAGACATGGACACGGAGCACAACCCCTGGGGAGAGCTTGGATGACATATTGGGATGATACATGGCATATTACATACTGCTCACTAATGAAAAAACATGAAAAACATGTTGTGCAGTACATATTATATAGTTTTATACACACTATCGCCTGAATGAGAACTCCCATGGTTAGCCTGTATACTATCAGAACAGCTGCAAGATTGCTTTGTCTGTATTGTACATTTTACAGACAAGAGTATCTTCTCACGTCTACGTGCAAATGCCATATTTTGCATATGGCTCTCGTGGACCTCCTCGTAAATTTTTGGGTTTATAATACTCTGTCAATACCATCCTTGTGTTTATTCTCCTGTGTACATCAAGTTTCCATTGTCGTCCTCGCCATTATTTCAACACTAATGTACAAATATACATTAGAAAATATTATGTAGTACTGTACACAATCTCGCCTGTGTGGTATAACACAAAGGGCACCTGCTCGTCGAACATCTTATTCTAAAATCATGGGAATTAATATGGAGTTGGTCCCACCTTTGCTGCCATTACAGTCTCCACTCTTCTGGGAAGGTTTTCCTCTAGATGTTGAAACATTGCTGCAGGGACTTTTTTCCATTCAGCCACAGGAGCATTAGGGAGGTTGGGCACTGATGTTGGGCGATTAGGCCTGTCTCGTCAGCGTTCCAATTCATCCCAAAGGTGTTTGATGGAGTTGAGGTCAGGGCTCTGTGCAGGCCAGTCAAGTTCTTCCACACCGATCTAGACAAAGCATTTCTGTATGGATCTCGCTTTGTGCATGGGAGCATTGTCCTGCTGAAAAAAGTACAGAATCATCTAGAATGTCATTGTATGCTGTAGCGTTAAGATCTCTCTTCACTGGAACTAAGGGGCCTAGCTTGAACCATGAAAAACAGTTCCAGGCCATTATTTCTACTCCACCAAACTTTACAGTGAGCACTATGCATTTGGGCAGGAAGCGATTGCCTGACATCCACCAACACCAGATTCATCAGTCGGACGGTGAAGCGTGATTCATAATTCTAGAGAATGCATTTCCACTGCTCCAGAGTCCAATGGGAACAAGTGGTACACGACTCCAGCCGATCCTTGGAATTGCCCATGGTGATCTTAGGCTTGTTTGCGGCTGCTCGGCCATGGAAACCCATTTCATGAAGCTCCCGACGAACAGTTATTGTGTTGACGTTGCTTCCAGAGGCAGTTTGGAACTCGGTAGTGTCTTGCAACTGAGGACAGACAATTTTTACGTGAGCTTGTGTAGCCTATCACTTCGCGACTGAGCCGTTGTTGCTTCTAGACATTTCCACTTCAGGATAACAGCACTTACAGTTGACAGCACTTACAGCACTTACAGCTGTAACTGAGCTCTTCAGTACAGGCCATTCTACTGCCAATGTTTGTCTATGGAGATTGCATGGCTGTGTGCTCAATTCTCTCTCTCTCTCATTCTCTCTCTCTCTCATTCTCCCTCTCTCTTATTCTCCCTCTCTCTTATTCCCCCTCCCTCTTATTCTCCCTCTATGTGCTCTCCAGTCCTGTACCATTACCTGTACCAGTCCTGTACCATTCTGTAGTGTGTTACCAGGGAGAGCAGGCAGAAAGGGGCACCTCTCCGTGATAGTTCTGCTGGGCTAAATTAAGCCATAATACTCCCTGCTCACATACCAGGGAACAAAACCACACCTGCAACGTAATCTAATGAGCAACGCCTGACTAATTATCAAGCTGTCCCCAGAAAAGGGACTGTTAGTGATATTAGCTACAGTAGCTGACTAAATTCACTGCCCTTGTGAGTAAAAACTATAATCTTTAGTTCACTAATGTTTAGCCTGTTACAAATGCACTCATATAAGTGGATGCCCATGGCATAGATAATCTTAATAGATCATACTTTGTGAGACTGACTGTTCCTTGGAGTGGACTTGGCGGCTGCCCAGTCAGATGCCTGCTCCAGTTGGACTGGCTCTCCTGTGTTCTATCTGGAGTACAGTCAGCCCCTGCAGTGGGCTAAACACTGCCAGCAGCAGCAGCTGTAGCTCAACATATGCTTCTCAACAGCTCCCTGTAGAAGAAGCAGTGATTCCCACAGTTCTACACCCTCTTCTCCCTCTGTCTACATTCTAGACTAGAGGACTAGAAAGATAGATTTTTATTGTTTAAATACAACATTATCAATTGTCTCTCTCCTTGGAGAGCTCGGCACAGCGCTGACAGATAGCCAGAAACCCCTCCCCACCACCACCACCACCACCAGAGAGGAAGGGGGAGTTGGGCCGGTTTTATGACTTAACTCAGGGTTGTAAACTTTCTCTCTGTTGCCCTGCAGTACTGAACAAAGAAATGTGTTGTGTGTAGAGAGAGACTCTTGCCTAGGAACTTCAACATCAAACAACGGACACTGGGACAATATACTTAAACATCCAAACGTTGGGGATGATGAGGGATGGAATATGGAAAATGTATGTATGTTTTGTGATGTCATTAAAATGATCAGAAAGGCTGTATAACAGAGATAATGCAACTTAGGAAGGAAACACATTCCAACTGTAAGTTGCCACCCTATAGGATGTTCAAATAATATGAAGATCAATGAAACTATGTTTGAAAAGATAGAAAGGTGAGTTTAGTCTTCAAATTAGGGTCATGGTTATTCATATCTGTTGCACACTAACTAAGCCACGCCCCTAATGAGGCCAGAGTGCGTGTCCACATGACTCGCTGAGAATTGAAATACAGACCAGAGAATGTAAGGATGTGGTCCACGCGTTGAAATGGTTAAAACTACAAGACCAGGAAATGGTAAGACCCTCTGAATCTCTCGATGAGTGGAAAAGGTGAAGACTAGACCAAAACCATGCACCGTCTGCAGCTCTCCATGTAAAGTAGTCTAGGACAATTGACCAAAGATGGGAGGGAAGAACACATCCCTCTCACCACCGAGTAGCACACCTCTGATGTATCCATTCTAAGAACACTCTATGAACATTCTATGAACAACAGAAGCCTACAACTAAGAAGGACATTGGGACCTCTGGTGGACAACCAGAGACTTGCATTGAACTACTTCCCATAGACGGATCGAGTGGTCTCAACAGAGAGACAACAGAGAAAGAGATCTACGCGTAAATATATGTTGCATTTCTAATAAGAATGAGCGGTTGTTAGTGTGCTAAATATTCATATTTACGGTGAGCATAGTTTCCAAATGTATGTACGATATGTCCACTCTCTTTGTCTCTCCCGCTCTTTATCTTTCCCCTCCACTTTTCCATTGTGTAACAAGCTGTCATATCGGGTTAGTCCACTAGGGACTTTCCATTGCATTATGTTTGTAATCAATAACCTATACCGTGTGTGTGTGTGTTTATTTAGTTAGTAAATAAATAATTAAGCCAATTTGTGTATCACTGATTCATCACTTAGGTTAGGGTTCGTGCAGATTTACGAAGTCAACGACGTTCAGAATGAGACTGATACTGAAATGATATCTATATATTCTTGAGTTAATTCGGGAAAAGTAACTCATTAAATAAACTTTTTCCCGTGGTGCCCCAAATTCCTAATGAGTTAATTGTCACATGATTAATTGAATTGTGTAATAATGAAATATAGTAAGTAATTATTCGATGAATAGCAGTCATCACATTAATGGTAGTCATGTCACGACAGCAAGTATCATCATACACAGCAGTTGGAGAGATTGTCACTGGAGGCTCTAGTATCTTCATCCTTTTTCCTGTGGTGGAATTCATTTTTCGCAAGCATGTTTCTCCCACTTTGAAACAGAGTCCTTTGCCTGGGCTGTTGTTATCAAACATGCTGCTATCAAAATGAATCGCAACAGAAGGGCTATTCGTTCTAACACACCCACCCCACACGTCCAGCATCACTATTATGTTCAGCCTTGATGCTACACGGAGAACACACACACATACACACAGCCCTGTATATACTGTGAACTTCAGCACCAGCACCACGTCAGTCTCCATGGCAACAGCCTCACACTAATGTCAAGGTGTGTGAACTCAGGGGTCATGTGTGAAGCACGCAGAACACAAACCACACATACACCCACCCACATAAACACCCACCCACCCACATAAACACACACACACACACACAGACACACACACACACACACACACACACATAAACATTCAAACACACAACAACACTGTACGAAACACACTTTACAAGGACAAGAGAGAAGAAGGCTGGAAGATCAAAGAGGTGTATGAGAGACACGTGGAGGGAAGAGAAGAAGAAGATGAAGAATGAGACTCAAAGCAGAAAAAGGAGAAAGAGGGAGAAAGAGAGAGAGAGAGAGAGACCTCAGTCAGTACAGAGTGAAATATAGGTTTATGTATGTGGCTATAGGGATGTCACTGTGACTTGAGGGCCTAAATGGGATTTCTTCCTGCTTCACAGCGGTTTGTGCCGACATCGGGGATTTTGATTCATCCTCCTCTCACTGGCATGACAGTCTTGTTCTAACGCTGGCTGCAGACTCGGAGGCTGCAGACTCTGGGGTTTGCAGACCGGAGATACTGTTGAATCTACAGCTTGGGAGGAGATACACGAGAGACAGAAGACTACCTACCTGCCAACCGTGCTAATGTTAGCACTCAAAATGACCATGATTATGAAATGTTAGTCATCATCATTAGCGTGATAAATATAAACATTGTCATTACCCTGTCACCATCGTGAGTATCATGACAATCTCCATTGTCGTCATCATCGTTATTATTCTCTTTTATAAATGATAATTTTGCATATTGCTCCTAGAGAACCATCCACATACAGAGTTAAATATATAAAATATAAATATACCATGCCTTCAGAAAGTATTCACACCCCTTTACTTTTTCCACATATTGTTGTATCCCACACAGCATGTAATATTTATTACATTTAGATGTTGTGTCACTGATTTACACACAATACCACATAATGTCAAAGTGAAATTGTGTTTCTAGTACATTTTTTAAATGTAATAAAAAGTTCAAAGTTGAAATGCACCTAAAGATGGCACCGACAGAGAGGGCTGCCTCGCTTCTAGTTCTTAGGAAACTTTGCAGTATAGTCACGGATCCCTCTGGAACTTTCATTTGCGCACACCTGGCCCCTATTTGTATTGATGTGTATTTGTATTTGTTCACCATGGTGGGGTTGATTATTGTTCCCATTGTTCCCATGTCCGTATCATCACTGGTATCATTGGTGGTGTGAGTACCTATGCGTTGGTGCTTCTGTTATGCTGCGTGCTATATATAGTGTGTATTACGGGTGTCGTTCAATGAGGTTTACCCTCGCTCTTTTGTTTGGGCACAGCCCAGTGTTTTTGTATACGTGTTTGTTTTAGGTGTATTAAAAACCCCATTGTGTATTCCTGCGCCTGTCTCCAAAATCCTTTATATCAGTATTTCGTTTTTTATGTATTATTTCTTACATTGTTATCCCAGAAAATGTTATGTGTTATTACATACAACCGGGAAGAACCATTGGATATCAGTGCGGCGGTAACTCTCCAGCATTACCAGCATTATGACCAGGAATACGACTTTCCCGAAGCGGATCCTTTGTTCGCACCACCCAGGGCAATTGAACTGATTCCAGAGGCCGACCCAAAACAACGCCAACTTACCCACCGCTTCCGAGTATATTACCCGCTAATGTTCAGTCCCTGGATAACAAAGTTGATGAGATCAGGGCAAGGGTTTCTTTCCAGAGAGACATCAGGGATTGTAACATTGTAACTCTGTTTCAGGGAAACATGGCTCTCTCGGGATATACTGTCGGAGTCAGTCCAGCCATCTGGAATCTCAGTTCATCGCGCCGACAGGAATAAATATCTCTGGGAAGAAGAGGGGGGATGTATGTTTCATGATTAACAAATCATGGTGTAATTGTAATAACATAAAGGAGCTCAAGTCCTTTGTTCACCCGACCTAGAATATCTCAGAATCAAATGCTGACCGTATTATCTCCCAATAGAATTCTCTTCAGTTATAGTCACAGCCCTGTATATCCCCCCTCAAGCCGATACCACGATGGCCCTCAAGGAACTTCACTGGACTTTACGCAAACTGGAAACCATATATCCTGAGGCTGCATTTATTGTAGCTGAGGATTTTAACAAAAAAAATTGAGGAATAGGCTACTAAATTCTATCAGCATATCGACTGTAATACTCAAGCTGGAAAAACACTTCCCGGATGCATACAAGGCCCCCCCCCTCCCTCCTTTCAGAAAAATCTGACCACGACTCCATTTTGCTCCTCCCTTCCTATAGCCAGAAACTCAAACAGGAAGTACCTGTGCTAAGGACTATTCAATGCTGGCCTGACCAATTGAAATCCACGTTACTGAGTTTATCACGAAGTGTATAGAGAAAAAGTGGAGTCGCAATTCAACGGCTCAGACAAGAGACGTATGTGGCAGGGTCTACAGGCAATCACAGACTACTGTCACGTTCTGACTATAGTTCTGTTATTTTATTCTTTGTTTTAGTATGGTCAGGGCGTGAGTTGGGGTGGGCAGTTTGTTTGGTTTTCTATGTTGGTTTTTGTGTTCGGCCTAGTATGGTTCTCAATCAGAGGCAGGTGTTGTTAGTTGTCTCTGATTGAGAAACATACTTAGGTAGCCTGGGTTTCACTTTTGGTTTGTGGGTGTTTGTTTCTGTGTGAGTGTTGGGCCACACGGTACTGTTTCGGTTTTCATTTCGTTCATATCATTTATTGTTTTGTATTTCAGTGTTCAGTTCATTTTGAATAAATCATCATGAACACTTACCACGCTGCGCTTTGGTCCGATCCTTCTTCCACCGCTGAATGCCGTTACAACTACAAAAGAAAAACCAGCCACGTTGCGGACACCGATGTCTTGCTTCTTGACAAGCTAAGCAAGTTCTTTGCCTGCTTTGAGGATAACACAGTGCCACCAGACGCGGCCAGCTACTGTGAGCTCTCCTTCTCCGTGGACGACGTGAGTAAGACATTTAAACGTGTTAACCCTCGCAAGGCTGCCGGCCCAGACTACATCCCTAGCCGCGTCCTCAGAGCTTTCACAGACCAGCTGGCTGGTGTGTTTATGACATATTCAATCTCTCCCTATCCTAGTCTGCTGTCCCCACATGCTTCAAGATGGCCACCATTGTTCCTGTACCCAAGAATGCAAAGGTAACTGAACTAAATGACAATCGCCTCGTAGAACTCACTTCTGTCATCATGAAGTGCTTTGAGAGACTATATCACCTCCACCTTACCTGTCACCCTAGACCCACTTCAATTTGCTTACCGCCCCAATAGGTCCACAGACGATGCAATCGCCATCACACTGCACACCGCCCTATCCCATCTGGACAAGAGAAATACCTATGTAAGAATTTTGTTCATTGACTATAGCTCAGCATTCAACACCATAGTGCCCTCCGAGCTCATCATTAAGCTCGAGGCCCTAGACTTCCTGACGGGCCCCCCTCCCCCCAGGTGGTGAAGGTAGGAAACAACATCTCCACTTCGCTGACCCTCAACACTGGGGCCCAACAAGGGTTCGTGCTCAGCCCCCTCCTGTACTCCCTGTTCACCCATGACTGTGTGGCCATGCACGCCTCCAAATCAAACATCAAGTTTGCAGACGACAAAACAATAGTAGGCTTGATTACCAACAACAACAAGACAACATACAGGGAGGAGGTGAGGGCTCTGGGAGTGTGGTGTCAGGAAAATAACCCTCTCACTCAACGTTGCCAAAACAAAGGGGATGATCGGGGACTTTAATCCCTGCCAAAGGCGCTTCAACAAAGTACTGAGTAAAAGGTCTGAATACTTATGTAAATGTGATATTTCATTCAATTTGCAAAAATGTCTAAAAACCTGTTTTGATAAAGTTGCCAAACACAGATCCCTATATGCAGCCATACAGGTGTTGACTGATTTTCACCTCTGAAGATAAAATAAAAATAATGCATAATGAGGAATAAAAATATCCAGTGTTAAATGGACTGTAATATTCCCCTAGCAGCATGGAGGGTTATGACAAAGTTTGCATCCATTTCCATGCTTAATTAAGGCATTGTTATGCACACCCACTAAACCAGGTGGACCAGGCATTGATCGTCATTTTCTCTTTCAATCTCTCCCACACACAGTCACCTTTTCAGGGGATGAGAAAGGGATGGGAGGATGAAAAGAAAATAACAGTGTTATTATTAAAAAACTCTGGATGTTATTTCTGAACAGGTTTGGATTAGCTGCGTGACTGAACTGTACGTGTTGCGTTCTCCACCATTACACCTTTATCAATGATAGTTTCCTCACATGGAAGTTGTCGGTTTTGAAATAAAATCCCAAGTTTGACACTCCGTCAAAGTAGTCTACACACAGTCTCTATCTGTCCCTTCTCTCCCTCCCTCCGCTCTCTTTCTCAATTTAAGGGGTTTATTGGCATGGGAAACATATGTTAACAACGCCAAAGCAAGTGAGGTAGATAATATATAAAAGTGAAATAAACAATACAAATTAACAGTTAACATTTAACATACAGAAGTTTCAAAAGAACAAAGACATTACAAATGTCACATTATGTACAGTGGGGAGAACAAGTATTTGATACCCTGACGATTTTGCAAGTTTTCCTACTTACAAAGCATGTAGAGGTCTGTAATTTTTATCATAGGTACACTTCAACTGTGAGAGACGGAATCTAAAACTCAAGAAAAAATTCAAGAAAATCACATTGTATGATTTTTAAGTAATTAATTTGCATTTTATTGCATGACATAAGTATTTGATCACCTACCAACCAGTAAGAATTACGGCTTTCACAGACCTGTTAGCTTTTCTTTGAGAAGCCCTCCTGTTCTCCACTCATTACCTGTTTGAACTGCACCTGTTTGAACTCATTACCTGTATAAAAGACACCTGTCCACACACTCAATCAAACAGACTCCAACCTCTCCACAATGGCCAAGACCAGAGAGCTGTGTAAGGACACCAGGGATAAAATTGTAGTACAACCCCAAGAACACCATCCCAACCATGAAGCATGGAGGTGGAAACATCATTCTTTGGGGATGCTTTTCTGCAAAGGGGACAGGATGACTGCACCGTATTGAGGGGAGGCTGGATGGGGCCATGTATCGCGAGATCTTGGCCAACAACCTCCTTCCCTCAGTAAGAGCATTGAAGATGGGTCTTCCAGCATGACAACAACCCGAAACACACAGACAGGGAAACTAAGGAGTGGCTCCGTAAGAATCATCTCAAGGTCCTGGAGTGGCCTAGCCAGTCTCCAGACCTGAACCCAATAGAAAACCTTTGGAGGGAGCTGAAAGTTCGTATTGCCCAGCGACAGCCCCGAAACCTGAAGGATCTGGAGAAGGTCTGTATGGAGGAGTGGGCCAAAATCCCTGCTGCAGTGTGTGCAAACCTGGTCAAGAACTACAGGAAACGTATGATCTCTGTAATTGCAAACAAAGGTTCCTGTACCAAATATTAAGTTCTGCTTTTCTGATGTATCAAATACTTATGTCATGCAATAAAATGATAATTAATTACTTAAAAATCATACAATATGATTTTCTCGATTCTTGTTTTAGATTCCGTATCGCACAGTTGAAGTGTACCTATAACCGTTAATGACAGATCTCTACATGCTTTGTAAGTAGGAAAACCTGCAAAATCGGCAGTGTATCAAATACACTGTATATATACAGTGTTGTAATGATGTACAAATGGTTAATGTACAAAAGGGAAAATAAATAACCATAAATATGGGTTGTATTTACAATGGTATTTGTTCTTCACTGGTTGACCTTTTCTTGTGGCAACGGGTCACAAATCTTGCTGCAGTGATGGCACACTGTGGTATTTCACCAGGTAGATGTGGGAGTTTATCAAAATCGGGTTTGTTTTCAAATTCTTTGTGGATCTGTGTAATCTGGGGGAAATAAATGTCTCTAATATGGTCATACATTGGGCAGGAGGTTAGGAAGTACAGCTCAGTTTCCACCTCATTTTGTGGGCAGTGTGCACACCTGTCTGTCTTCTCTTGAGAGCCATGTCTGCCTACGTCGGCCTTTCTCAATAGCAAGGCTATGCTCACTGAGTGTCTCTCTCTCTCTCTCTCTATCTCTTGCTCAGTCTTTCTCTCTTTCGCTCAGAGGCTTGTTGCAGCAGAGTGTGAGGTGCTGAACGGTGCAGTTTTTGGCAGGCAGGATTTGTGATGCAGATCCCTATCAACTCTAAGAAGCGGGACAGGAAACATCAAAAGAACTCACTTCAATAAGCTTAAATGGGACTTCACACACACCCACATTCTGTTTCCTTCCCTCTCCTTTATTCTCCCTCTGTCTCTTCCTTCCTTTGCTTCCTCTCTCCAGTCCATCTATCTCACCTCACTCTCCCCCACTCGCCCCTTTCTCTCTCCCTAAACCACACACACACACAGGCTGGCGCATACACACAGATACAGGCTGGCACACACACACACACACACACACACACACACACACACACACACACACACACGTTCACTTTCTTCATACTCTGCAGACAAGTCTTCAGAAGTCTCCCTCTCAGTGGGAACACTCATTCCCACTGAGTTCATTAGTTTCTGGGCCTTAACTTTCACAGAACTAACTTTGCCTTCATTACTGTAGCTCGCTGGGGCCAGACTTCATTCTCTTCAAGTTGAAACACATTTCTTGAGATATGAATCTTTTTTCACTGCTGGGTGAGTATAACATACGTTTCTAATGTACAACTTTTCACTCTAGTTTTCTTTTCTTTAGGAAGTGAGCAGATTTATGTTCAGCTAAGATTGTCGTCCTGCTGGAATCTATCTGAGATTTTCACTCTCAGACCTGTTAAGGTACAGTGAGGGAAAAAATTATTTGATCCCCTGCTGATTTTGTACGTTTGCCCACTGACAAAGAAATTATCAGTCTATCATTTTAATTGTAGGTTTATTTGAACAGTGAGAGACAGAAAAACAACAACAAAAAAACAGAAAAACACATGTAAAAAATGTTATAAATTGATTTTCATTTTAATGAGGGAAATAAGTATTTGACCCCCTCTCAATCAGAAAGATTTCTGGCTCCCAGGTGTCTTTTATACAGGTAATGAGCTGAGATTAGGAGCACACTCTTAAAAGGAGTGCTCCTAATCTCAGCTTGTTACCTGTATAAAAGACACCTGTCCACAGAAGCAATCAATCAATCCGATCCCAAACTCTCCACCATGGCCAAGACCAAAGATCTCTCCAAGGATGTCAGGGACAAGATTGTAGACCTACACAAGGCTGGAATGGGCTACAAGACCATCGCCAAGCAGCTTGGTGAGAAGGTGACAACAGTTGGTACGATTATTCGCAAATGGAAGAAACACAATAGAACTGTCAATTTCCCTCAGCCTGGGGCTCCATGCAAGATCTCACCTTGTGGAGTTGCAATGATCATGAGAACGGTGAGGAATCAGCCCAGAACTACACGGGAGGATTTTGTCGATGATCTCAAGGCAGCTGGGACCATAGTCACCAAGAAAGCAATTGGTAACACACTGCGCCGTGAAGGACTGAAATCCTGCAGCGCCCGCAAGGTCACCCTGCTCAAGAAAGCACATATACAGAAGTTTATATGAAGTTTGCCAATGAACATCTGAATGATTCAGAGGACAACTGGGTGAAAGTGTTGTGGTCAGATGAGACCAAAATGGAGCTCTTTGGCATCAACTCAACTCGCCGTGTTAGGAGGAGGAATGCTGCCTATGACCCCAAGAGCACCATCCCCACCGTCGAAAATGGAGATGGAAACATTATGCTTTGGGGGTGTTTTTCTGCTAAGTGGACAGGACAACTTCACCCCATCAAAGGGACGATGGACGGGGCCATGTACCGTCAAATCTTGGGTGAAAACCTCCTTCCCTCAGCCAGGGCATTGAAAATGGGTCGTGTATGGATATTCCAGCATGACAATGACCCATTAAAATGATAGACTGATCACCACCCCCCACAACAACTCGCCCAAGCCTTCCCCATTTCTCCTTCTCCCAAATCTGCTCAGCTGATGTTCTGAATGAGCTGCAAAATCTGGACCCCTACAAATCAGCCGGGCTAGACAATCTGGACCCTTTCTTTCTAAAATGATCTGCCAAAATTGTTGCCACCCCTATTACTAGCCTGTTCAACCTCTCTTTCGTGTCGTCTGAGATTCCCAAAGATTGGAAAGCAGCTGCGGTCATCCCTCTCTTCAAAGGGGGTGACACTCTTGACCCAAACTGCTACAGACCTATATCTATCCTACCATGCCTTTCTAAGGTCTTCGAAAGCCAAGTCAACAAACAGATTACCGACCATTTCGAATCTCACCATACCTTCTCTGCTATGCAATCTGGTTTCAGAGCTGGTCATGGGTGCACCTCAGCCACGCTCAAGGTCCTAAATTATATCTTAACCGCCATCGATAAGAAACATTACTGTGCAGCCGTATTCATTGATCTGGCCAAGGCTTTCGACTCTATCAATCACCACATCCTCATCGGCAGACTCGACAGCCTTGGTTTCTCAAATGATTGCCTCGCCTGGTTCACCAACTACTTCTCTGATAGAGTTCAGTGTGTCAAATCGGTCTGCTGTCCGGACCTCTGGCAGTCTCTATGGGGGTGCCACAGGGTTCAATTCTTGGACCGACTCTCTTCTCTGTATACATCAATGAGATCGCTCTTGCTGCTGGTGAGTCTCTGATCCACCTCTACGCAGACGACACCATTCTGTATACTTCTGGCAATTCTTTGAACACTGTGTTAACAACCCTCCAGGCAAGCTTCAATGCCATTCAACTCTCCTTCCGTGGCCTCCAATTGCTCTTAAATACAAGTAAAACTAAATGCATGCTCTTCAACCGATCGCTACCTGTACCTACCCGCCTGTCCAACATTACTACTCTGGACGGCTCTGACTTAGAATACGTGGACAACTACAAATACTTAGGTGTCTGGTTAGACTGTAAACTCTCCTTCCAGACCCATATCAAACATCTCCCATCCAAAGTTAAATCTAGAATTGGCTTCCTATTTCGCAACAAAGCATCCTTCACTCATGCTGCCAAACATACCCTTGTAAAACTGACCATCTTACCAATCCTCGACTTTGGCGATGTCATTTACAAAATAGCCTCCAATACCCTACTCAACAAATTGGATGCAGTCTATCACAGTGCAATCCGTTTTGTCACCAAAGCCCCATATACTACCCACCATTGCGACCTGTACGCTCTCGTTGGCTGGCCCTCGCTTCATACTCGTCGCCAAACCCACTGGCTCCATGTCATCTACAAGACCCTGCTAGGTAAAGTCCCCCCTTATCTCAGCTCGCTGGTCACCATTGCATCTCCCACCTGCAGCACACGCTCCAGCAGGTATATCTCTCTAGTCACCCCCAAAACCAATTCTTTCTTTGGCCGCCTCTCCTTCCAGTTCTCTGCTGCCAATGACTGGAACGAACTACAAAAATCTCTGAAACTGGAAACACTTATCTCCCTCACTAGCTTTAAGCACCAACTGTCAGAGCAGCTCACAGATTACTGCACCTGTACATAGTCCACCTATAATTTAGCCCAAACAACTACCTCTTTCCCTACTGTATTTAATTTATTTATTTATTTTGCTCCTTTGCACCCCATTATTTTTATTTCTACTTTGCACATTCTCCCATTGCAAATCTACCATTCCAGTGTTTTACTTGCTATATTGTATTTACTTTGCCACCATGGCCTTTTTGCCTTTACCTCCCTTATCTCACCTCATTTGCTCACATCGTATATAGACTTGTTTATACTGTATTATTGACTGTATGTTTGTTTTACTCCATGTGTAACTCTGTGTCGTTGTATGTGTCGAACTGCTTTGCTTTATCTTGGCCAGGTCGCAATTGTAAATGAGAACTTGTTCTCAACTTGCCTACCTGGTTAAATAAAGGTGAAATAAAATGTATTTGTCAGTGGGCAAACGTACAAAATCAGCAGGGGATCAAATACTTTTTCCCCCTCACTGTTCTCTCTCTCTCTCTCTCTCTCGACAGACAGACAGACAGACAGACAGACCTTGTCAGGGGGATGATGAGTGAGTTCTGCTGTGCAGCGCTGGGTGCTGTTGAAAGGCAATACTTCTGCAGCTCTATGCCTTATACTGGCCAGGCTAAGACATGAGAGGCAGGAGAGAGTAGAGTTCTTCAAAGTAGCCACCCTTTGTCTTGATGACAGCTTTGCACACTCTTGGCCTTTTCTCCAACAGCTTTATGAGGAATGCTTTTCCATTTGTCTTAAAGGATTTCCCACATATGCTGTGCACTTCTTGGCTGCTTTTCCTTCACTCTGCGGTCCAACTCATCCCAAACCATCTCAATTGAGGTCATATGATTGTGGAGGCCAGGTCATCTGATCCAGCCTGGAGATGTGTTTTGGGTCATTGTCCTTTTGAAAAACAAATGATAGTCCCACTAAGCGCAAACCAGATGGGATGGCATATCGCTGCAGAATGCTGTGGTAGCCATGCTGGTTAGGTGTGCCTGGAATTCTAAATAAATGACAGACAGTGTCACAAGCAAAGCACCATCACACCTCCTCCTCCATGTTTCACGGTGGGAACCACACTTGCGGAGATCATCCGTTCACCTACTCCACATCTCACAAAGACACGGCGGTTGAAAAATCTAAAAATGTGGACTGCTCAGACCAAAGGAAAAAATGTCAAACGGTCTAATGTCGATTGCTCGTGTTTCTTGGCCCAAGCAAGTCTCTTCTTCTTATTGGTGTCCTTTAGTAGTGTTTTTTAAATATTTTTTTACAGCAATTCGACCATGATGGCCTGATTCACGCAGTCTCCTCTGAACAGTAGAGATGTATCTGTTACTGTCCAAACCTTTGACTGGTACTGTATATATGAATTGGCCAAACTATTAGAAAAGTCCACAGCACCTGGTCCCACCCTGCATGAGGAAGTTAAATCCCTGCTGTGTACAGATAGACCATCTACAACATAATTGAAATATCCTACATCGGTTCTATCAACATGGTCCCTCACAGTAAGCTTCAAGAAGACAAAAAAACATGATTTCACAAAAAAGATCAGAATCCTAAGACTTAAAACACAGTAGGAACGGAAGACACAGAACACACTACAGTCTATTCATATCTAAGCTCTACAGGTAATTTATGCTTGGCTGTCAACGAACTGAAAGAGAAAGCAAGAAGGGCTTGTTATGTATCGAAAGACAAATTCAAATTGTCATATCATTTGGAACCTGGCTCAATGCATATAATATATTCAAATCTACAATTTAAGCAATTGCCTTATTTGGAAGTGAGGAGTGGGGTCCGCTCAAGATATATGAAAAAAATGGGACAAACATCTAATTGATATCCTAATGCAGGATTCTGCAAAAGCATTCTTAGAGTACAGAGAAAAGCCCCAAATAATGCATGCAGGGCAGAATGAGGGCAATATCTATGACTAATTCATATCTCAAAACAGGCCATCAAATTCTATAACCACCTAAAAAACAAGCCACCCCCACTCTTACCGCCACTGTACAACACACTGAAATGCTAAGAGATTAACGTAGAAACAATTCCCCTCATCCTGATGCTAAATTCACAAACTACTACAAACCCAGCAAAGCCTCAGGACAGCACTCAGACAGTCTGGCCCAAACAAATTATAAGCAAACAAAAAGAAAATGACATTACCTATTGAGAAAACAAAACATTACAAAATCTCAAAGTGAAATTAAATGCTATTTGGCCCTAAACAGACAGTACATGGAGGCAGACTATCTGACCCCTGTGACTGATAGAAAACAGAGAAAGAAATTGACAATGTACAGACATGGTGAGCGTAGCCTTGCTATTGAGAGAGGCCGCCATAGGCGAGAGAGAAGACAGGCTATGTGTCCACTGACCACAAAATGAGATGGAAACTGAGCTGCACTTCCTAATGTCGCCAAATGTATGACGAAATAAGACACGCATATTCCCCTCCGAAGGACCCCAAAAGAATTAGAAATCAAATAAAATATTGACAAGCTACCGTATCTGTTGACTAGCTACCGTATCTAGCTACCGTATCTATTGACAAGCTACCGTGTGCACTCACCACAGCAACATTTGTGTTGCGATAAGGAAAGGATTATGAGTGGAGAACAAACACCAAAGTAAATCAAACCTAAGCTATAGTTATCTGTTTCTTTAGTTTTCCTTGCCATTTGTACTTCTACTTTTTGCACACACAGGACACACACCTGCACACACACAGCTGCCTGCTGAGGGGGCCCTATTGGAACCAGCTTGCTAAAGGGGGCATAGTGGAGCCAGCAAGTGGTGTAAGGTTGGAGTAGGTCAATTAGTTTGTCAGTTATTTTATCTTCATTTATAGGCCATTTTATATTTTATTTTGAGTGTATAGACCGACAGCGTGTACAGATCCAGACCGAACCACTAATTTTTGTGTTTGTTTTTGCACATAATATAATAATTTAACATTTCAAATGTCTTACTATTTTGAAACTTTTGTGCGTTTAATGTTAACTGGTCATTTGTGATTGCTTATTTCCCTTGCCTTGACAATGTCAACATATGATTCCCATGCCAATAAAGCCCAATTGAATTGAATTGAGAGAAAGAGATCGAAAGAGAGAGAGAAAATGAGAGAGAAGTCTGCTTGTGTTCTCTTGCCAACTCCCTGACAGTCATTGTCACGCATTATATGGCATGATAATTCCAAAGAATTGGCAAGAGAGCAGAAAGAGCTTTGAATGAGGGGAGGCCTTACAAACAGGCACTTTGAGGTGGCGAAAGGCTGGGGCTGTACATGTCTGACACAGGATATGGTGAGAACATACTTCGGATTTCTGGATTTACTCACTGTAACAAAAGTCTCCGCAATCACTCATTTACGTTTGTAAACACTGCAACAAAGAGCCATTGTTAAACACACTAAATGACACTAGAGGGCCGTATCAAAAAGATACAAAACACTGCACAAGCCCAGAGTGGACATGAACATGTGGTACTAAACGTCACACTAAACGTCAAACACTGTGTTGTGGATCTAACCTAATCTCTGACTCATAAGCAGTCGCACAAATAGCTATTAGTGGATGCAAAAGAAATAAGAACCTATTCAGGTTGAGCGTGTATGAGATCATGGTGAGAAGTACCATTGATTTGATCTGTGGACAAGCCAGACGGGACTTTGAGAGATCTGGTGGAGGACAGGAAGGAAGACAGGAACACATTAACGGCTGTTGCCTAGTCGCAGAAAAGACCTAGTGATTCCTTCTATTAATTCAGAGCCAAATTTCATTACAAAGACGACATGAATTGCACAAGGCCAGACAAGGGGAGCACAGAGATAGACTAATCAGTTGTATTAATTTCCAAATCTACACAGACATGAATGACTTGTCTTGGGGGTCCACGAGTCTCCCAATTCAAGGGCAGTAAGAGAACAATAGGAAATCACTGATCACAATCAGTTTTAAATCAGGATTCGAAGTGTGCTTTAAATACAACATAATGTCAGTTAATCCCGTGTTAAACGGCTCATCCTTGGCAGATTGATCAAGTCTGTTCCTCTCTCCTCTGTGTAGAGGGAGGGAGTAGTGGCCTCTGGTTAGTGGAGTCACTCTGGAAGGCATTTCTATTATGCCTATTGGATTTAGCCTAGTGTGATATTGTTGGATTCTTGTGTCAAACTGTCAAACACATGAACTGTGTCAAACACATGAATTGTGTCAAACTGTCAAACACATGAACTGTGTCAAACACATGACCTGTGTCAAACTGTCAAATACATGAACTGTGTCAAACACATGAACTGTGTCAAACACATGAACTGTGTCAAACTGTCAAACACATGAACTGTGTCAAACTGTCAAACACATGAACTGTGTCAAACTGTAAAACACATGAACTGTGTCAAACTGTCAAACACATGAACTGTGTCAAACTGTAAAACACATGAACTGTGTCAAACTGTCAAACACATGAACTGTGTCAAACTGTCAAACACATGAACTGTGTCAAACTGTAAAACACATGAACTGTGTCAAACTGTCAAACACATGAACTGTGTCAAACTGTAAAACACATGAACTGTGTCAAACTGTCAAACACATGAACTGTGTCAAACTGTCAAACACATGAACTGTGTCAAACTGTAAAACACATGAACTGTGTCAAACTGTCAAACACATGAACTGTGTCAAACTGTCAAACACATGAACTGTGTCAAACTGTCAAACACATGAACTGTGTCAAACTGTCAAACACATGAACTGTGTCAAACTGTCAAACACATGAACTGTGTCAAACTGTCAAACACATGAACTGTGTCAAACACATGAACTGTGTCAAACTGTCAAACACATGAACTGTGTCAAACACATGAACTGTGTCAAACTCAAACACATGAACTGTGTCAAACTGTAAAACACATGAACTGTGTCAAACTGTCAAACACATGAACTGTGTCAAACTGTCAAACACATGAACTGTGTCAAACACATGAATTGTGTCAAACTGTCAAACACATGAACTGTGTCAAACACATGAATTGTGTCAAACTGTCAAACACATGAACTGTGTCAAACACATGAATTGTGTCAAACTGTAAAACACATGAACTGTGTCACTGTCAAACACATGAACTGTGTCAAACTGTCAAACACATGAATTGTGTCAAACTGTCAAACACATGAACTGTGTCAAACACATGAATTGTGTCAAACTGTCAAACACATAAACTGTGTCAAACACATTAACTGTGTTAAACTGTCAAACACATGAACTGTGTCAAACTGTCAAACACATGAATTGTGTCAAACTGTCAAACACATGAACTGTGTCAAACACATGAATTGTGTCAAACTGTCAAACACATGAACTGTGTCAAACACATGAACTGTGTCAAACACATGAACTGTGTCAAACTGTAAAACACATGAACTGTGTCAAACTGTCAAACACATGAACTGTGTCAAACACATGAACTGTGTCAAACTGTCAAACACATGAACTGTGTCAAACTGTAAAACACATGAACTGTGTCAAACTGTCAAACACATGAACTGTGTCAAACTGTCAAACACATGACCTGTATTAAACTGTCAAACACATGAACTGTGTCAAACTGTAAAACACATGAACTGTGTCAAACTGTAAAACACATGAACTGTGTCAAACACATGAACTGTGTCAAACTGTCAAACACATGAACTGTGTCAAACACATGAACTGTGTCAAACTGTAAAACACATGAACTGTGTCAAACTGTAAAACACATGAACTGTGTCAAACTGTCAAACACATGAACTGTGTCAAACTGTCAAACACATGAACTGTGTCAAACTGTAAAACACATGAACTGTGTCAAACTGTAAAACACATGAACTGTGTCAAACTGTCAAACACATGACCTGTATTAAACTGTCAAACACATGAACTGTGTCAAACTGTCAAACACATGAACTGTGTCAAACTGTAAAACACATGAACTGTGTCAAACACATGAACTGTGTCAAACTGTCAAACACATGAACTGTGTCAAACACATGAACTGTGTCAAACTGTAAAACACATGAACTGTGTCAAACTGTAAAACACATGAACTGTGTCAAACTGTCAAACACATGAACTGTGTCAAACTGTCAAACACATGAACTGTGTCAAACTGTCAAACACATGAATTGTGTCAAACTGTCAAACACATGAACTGTGTCAAACTGTCAAACACATGAACTGTGTCAAACTGTCAAACACATGAACTGTGTCAAACTGTCAAACACATGACCTGTATTAAACTGTCAAAAACATGAACTGTGTCAAACTGTAAAACACATGAACTGTGTCAAACACATGAACTGTGTCAAACACATGAACTGTGTCAAACTGTAAAACACATGAACTGTGTCAAACACATGAACTGTGTCAAACACATGAACTGTGTCAAACTGTAAAACACATGAATTGTGTCAAACACATGACCTGTATTAAACTGTCAAACACATGAATTGTGTCAAACTGTCAAACACATGAACTGTGTCAAATTGTCAAACACATGAACTGTGTCAAACTGTCAAACACATGAACTGTGTCAAACACATGACCTGTATTAAACTGTCAAAAACATGAACTGTGTCAAATTGTCAAACACATGAATTGTGTCAAACTGTCAAACACATGAACTGTGTCAAACTGTCAAACACATGAACTGTGTCAAATTGTCAAACACATGAATTGTGTCAAACTGTCAAACACATGAACTGTGTCAAACTGTCAAACACATGAACTGTGTCAAATTGTCAAACACATGACCTGTATTAAACTGTCAAACACATGAATTGTGTCAAACTGTCAAACACATGAACTGTGTCAAACTGTAAAACACATGAATTGTGTCAAACACATGACCTGTATTAAACTGTCAAACACATGACCTGTGTTAAACTGTAAAACACATGAATTGTGTCAAACTGTAAAACACATGAATTGTGTCAAACACATGACCTGTGTTAAACTGTCAAACACATGAACTGTGTCAAACTGTCAAACACATGAACTGTGTCAAACTGTCAAACACATGAATTGTGTCAAACTGTAAAACACATGAACTGTGTCACTGTCAAACACATAAACTGTGTCAAACACATGAACTGTGTCACACTCCTCCTCTTTTCCCCTCCTCACTCCTTCCTCTAACTCCTCCTCTTTTCCCCTCCTCACTCCTTCCTCTAACTCCTCCTCTTTCCCCTCCTCACACCTTCCTCTAATTCCTCCTCTTTCCCCCTCCTCACACATTCATCTAACTCCTCTTTTCCCCTTCGCACACCTTCATCTAACTCCTCCTCTTTTCCATCCTTCTCCTCTTTTCCATTCTCTCTTTTTCCTTTACCCTTTATACCCCTCTCCCCCCCCTCCTCAGCAATGAGGGGTGTGTTCTCCGCCTCCTCTCAGTTTTGCTGCCCCTTTCTTGACATTAGGGAGTGAACGTTATTCATAATAAGGGTTACATGGAGAAAATCAAACCTCTGAAATGAAAATGGATGGCCCTCCCTTCAACAAAATATACACTGCTCAAAAAAATTAAGGGAACACTTAAACAACACAATGTATCTCCAAGTCAATCACACTTCTGTGAAATCAAACTGTCCACTTAGGAAGCAACACTGATTGACAATACATTTCACATGCTGTTGTGCAAATGGAATAGACAACAGGTGGAAATTATAGGCAATTAGCAAGACACCCCCAATAAAGGAGTGGTTCTGCAGGTGGTGACCACAGACCACTTCTCAGTTCCTAAGCTTCCTGGATGATGTTTTGGTCACTTTTGAATGCTGGCGGTGCTTTCACTCTAGTGGTAGCATGAGACGGAGTCTACAACCCACACAAGTGGCTCAGGTAGTGTAGCTCATCCAGGATGGCACATCAATGCGAGCTGTGGCAAGAAGGTCTGCTGTGTCTGTCAGCGTAGTGTCCAGAGCATGGAGGCGCTACCAGGAGACAGGCCAGTACATCAGGAGATGTGGAGGAGGCCGTAGGAGGGCAACAACCCAGCAGCAGGACCGCTACCTTCGCCTTTGTGCAAGGGGGAGCAGGAGGAGCACTACCAGAGCCCTGCAAAACGACCTCCAGCAGGCCACAAATGTGCATGTGTCTGCTCAAACGGTCAGAAACAGACTCCATGAGGTTAGTATGAGGGCCCAACGTCCACAGGTGGGGGTTGTGCTTACAGCCCAACACCGTGCAGGACGTTTGGCATTTGCCAGAGAACACCAAGATTGGCAAATTCGCCACTGGCGCCCTGTGCTCTTCACAGATGAAAGCAGGTTCACACTGAGCACATGTGACAGACGTGACAGAGTCTGGAGACGCCGTGGAGAACGTTCTGCTGCCTGCAACATCCTCCAGCATGACCGGTTTGGCGGTGGGTCAGTCATGGTGTGGGGTGGCATTTCTTTGGGGGGCCGCACAGCCCTCCATGTGCTCGCCAGAGGTAGCCTGACTGCCATTAGGTACAGAGATGAGATCCTCAGACCCCTTGTGAGACCATATGCTGGTGCGGTTGGCCCTGGGTTCCTCCTAATGCAAGACAATGCTAGACCTCATGTGGCTGGAGTGTGTCAGCAGTTCCTGCAAGAGGAAGGCATTGATGCTATGGACTGGCCCGTCCGTTCCCCAGACCTGAATCCAATTGAGCACATCTGGGACATCATGTCTCGCTCCATCCACCAACGCCACGTTGCACCACTGACTGTCCAGGAGTTGGCGGATGCTGTAGTCCAGGTCTGGGAGGAGATCACTCAGGAGACCATCCGCCACCTCATCAGGAGCATGCCCAGGTGTTGTAGGGAGGTCATACAGGAACGTGGAGGCCACACACACTACTGAGCCTCATTTTGACTTGTTTTAAGGACATTACATCAAAGTTGGATCAGCCTGTAGTGTGGTTTTCCACTTTAATTTTGAGTGTGACTCCAAATCCAGACCTCCATGGGTTGATAAATCTGATTTCCATTGATCATTTTTGTGTGATTTTGTTGTCAGCACATTCAACTATGTAAAGAAAAAAGTATTTAATAAGAATATTTCATTCATTCAGATCTAGGATGTGTTATTTTAGTGTTCCCTTTATTTTTTTGAGCAGTGTATTTCACCCAAACCCTCGCTGAACACTTGAGAAAAAAACAAGTGACCCTCCCCTATACCCAAAATAATAATTAAAACATATTTATTTATTTTTATTTCACCTTTATTTAACCAGGTAGGCTAGTTGAGAACAAGTTCTCATTTGCAACTGCGACCTGGCCAAGATAAGGCATAGCAGTGTGAACAGACAACACAGAGTTACACATGGAGTAAACAATTAACAAGTCAATAACACAGTAGAAAAAAGGGGAGTCTATATATACATTGTGTGCAAAAGGCATGAGAAGGTAGGCAAATAATTACAATTATGCAGATTAACACTGGAGTGATAAATGATCAGATGGTTATGTAAAGGTAGAGATAGAGATATTGGTGTGCAAAAGAGCAGAAAAATAAATAAATAAAAACAGTATGGGGATGAGGTAGGTGAGAATGGGTGGGCTATTTACCAATAGACTATGTACAGCTGCAGCGATCGGTTAGCTGCTCAGATAGCAGATGTTTGAAGTTGGTGAGGGAGATAAAAGTCTCCAACTTCAGCGATTTTTGCAATTCGTTCCAATCACAGGCAGCAGAGAACTGGAACGAAAGGCGGCCAAATGAGGTGTTGGCTTTAGGGATGATCAGTGAGATACACCTGCTGGAGCGCGTGCTACGGATGGGTGTTGCCATCGTAACCAGTGAACTGAGATAAGGCGGAGCTTTACCTAGCATGGACTTGTAGATGACCTGGAGCCAGTGGGTCTGGCGACGAATATGTAGCGAGGGCCAGCCGACTAGAGCATACAAGTCGCAGTGGTGGGTGGTATAAGGTGCTTTAGTGACAAAACGGATGGCACTGTGATAAACTGCATCCAGTTTGCTGAGTAGAGTGTTGGAAGCAATTTTGTAGATGACATCGCCGAAGTCGAGGATCGGTAGGATAGTCAGTTTTACTAGGGTAAGTTTGGCGGCGTGAGTGAAGGAGGCTTTGTTGCGGAATAGAAAGCCGACTCTTGATTTGATTTTCGATTGGAGATGTTTGATATGGGTCTGGAAGGAGAGTTTAGAGTCTAGCCAGACACCTTGGTACTTATAGATGTCCACATATTCAAGGTCGGAACCATCCAGGGTGGTGATGCTGGTCAGGCGTGCGGGTGCAGGCAGCGAACGGTTGAAAAGCATGCATTTGGTTTTACTAGCGTTTAAGAGCAGTTGGAGGCCACGGAAGGAGTGCTGTATGGCATTGAAGCTCGTTTGGAGGTTAGATAGCACAGTGTCCAAGGACGGGCCGGAAGTATATAGAATGGTGTCGTCTGCGTAGAGGTGGATCAGGGAATCGCCCGCAGCATGAGAAACATCATTGATATATACAGAGAAAAGAGTCGGCCCGAGAATTGAACCCTGTGGCACCCCCATAGAGACTGCCAGAGGACCGGACAGCATGCCCTCCGATTTGACACACTGAACTCTGTCTGCAAAGTAATTGGTGAACCAGGCAAGGCAGTCATCCGAAAAACCGAGGCTACTGAGTCTGCCGATAAGAATACGGTGATTGACAGAGTCGAAAGCCTTGGCAAGGTCTATGAAGACGGCTGCACAGTACTGTCTTTTATCGATGGCGGTTATGATATCGTTTAGTACCTTGAGCGTGGCTGAGGTACACCCGTGACCGGCTCGGAAACCAGATTGCACAGCGGAGAAGATACGGTGGGATTCAAGATGGTCAGTGATCTGTTTGTTGACTTGGCTTTCGAAGACCTTAGATAGGCAGGGCAGGATGGATATTGGTCTGTAACAGTTTGGGTCCAGGGTGTCGCCCCCTTTGAAGAGGGGGATGACTGCGGCAGCTTTCCAATCCTTGGGGATCTCAGACGATATGAAAGAGAGGTTGAACAGGCTGGTAATAGGGGTTGCGACAATGGCGGCGGATAGTTTCAGGAATAGAGGGTCCAGATTGTCAAGCCCAGCTGATTTGTACGGGTCCAGGTTTTGCAGCTCTTTCAGAACATCTGCTATCTGGATTTGGGTAAAGGAGAACCTGGAGAGGCTTGGGCGAGTAGCTGCGGGGGGGGGGGGGGGGAGCTGTTGGACGAGGTTGGAGTAGCCAGGCGGAAGGCATGGCCAGCCGTTGAGAAATGCTTGTTGAAGTTTTCGATAATCATGGATTTATCGGTGGTGACCGTGTTACCTAGCCTCAGTGCAGTGGGCAGCTGGGAGGAGGTGCTCTTGTTCTCCATGGACTTCACAGTGTCCCAGAACTTTTTGGAGTTGGAGCTACAAGATGCAAACTTCTGCCTGAAGAAGTTGGCTTTAGCTTTCCTGACTGACTGTGTGTATTGGTTCCTGACTTCCCTGAACAGTTGCATATCGCGGGGACTGTTCGATGTTAGTGCAGTCCGCCACATGATGTTTTTGTGCTGGTCGAGGGCAGTCAGGTCTGGAGTGAACCAGGGGCTATATCTGTTCTTAGTTCTGCATTTTTTGAACGGAGCATGCTTATCTAAAATGGTGAGGAAGTTACTTTTAAAGAAAGACCAGGCATCCTCAACGGACGGGATGAGGTCAATGTCCTTCCAGGATACCCGGGCCAGGTCGATTAGAAAGGCCTGCTCACAGAAGTGTTTTAGGGAGCGTTTGACAGTGATGAGGGGTGGTCGTTTGACTGCGGCTCCATAGCGGATACAGGCAATGAGGCAGTGATCGCTGAGATCCTGGTTGAAGACAGCGGAGGTGTATTTGGAGGGCCAGTTGGTCAGGATGACGTCAATGAGGGTGCCCTTGTTTACAGAGTTAGGGTTGTACCTGGTGGGTTCCTTGATGATTTGAGTGAGATTGAGGGCATCTAGCTTAGATTGTAGGATTAATTAAAACATAAAGTGGACAGCAGAGAACATCCTTACCATTTACTCTCACTTCTTGGACAGATCAGAGCCTTATATATGTCGTTTTAGAAACTGTTCTTTGTCTTGTAAGCATTGCATGGCAACACAGGAATTTTGATAGCACACATGGCTGCTGGGCAGAAGGTTGTGAGTTCACAGACCACTGTGGACAAGAGTAAGGGCGGAAAGATCTCCTTTATAGTAAAAGCATTGCTTGGGTCCATCAACGTATTTGCAGGTCCGAGAAGAAATTGCCTTTCATAAACATTTCATACCACACAAATTACCAAAATGACAGGCTAAGAACGGACAGAGAGACAGGCCTATGTGTTCATCTTATCATATTTCACCAATGCCAAATCAGTGAGTACGGTCACATGCACACATTAATGCGATAATTGTTAATAGTCAGATGAATATAATAGTTTTATTAAAGCGTTCACATGTTTTACACGTAGAACGACTCCCCAAACAATCCTGTTACATGGACACATCTGAAAAGGCTACCTGATGGCGCTCTGATAAACGCAGAAAATCGGCAATCAAAATAAACATTGTACCACAGCGAACAATATTTTTGGGAAGCATATTTGATTCTGAGTTGGGACATAGAAAGTTTGCAATGTGAAAATGACTTCTAAGATGCATACATTCCGTTGTTTCCGAACTCACTTCACTCGCGCTGAAGAGGGAGGCTCTCGGCTGATGCTGGCACATGTGCAGAACAAATACACCACTGTAATGCCGATTAAGGTGTTCACATGACGTAATCACTCGAAAGATTGCTCAGAACACCAGGTGTTTTAATCAGCGTGCGGTTACTTTGATTTTGACCTTACGCCGATTGAGATAAACTGAGTAAGGAGTTTACGTGACTATTGCATAATCTATAACCTACTGCCGTAATCCGTTTAATATCAAATTATTAGCGTGCATGTCAACGTACTCAGTGTGTCTTGTTTGCAACGTAACTGTCCCTGTTTGCAAATAATTTAATATGAGACGTCATTAGGATTTTGAGCTTGGTAGGCTTCTTTCAAAACCTAGGCCTACCTTTCAACCCCAGACAGTAGGCCTACCTTTCCACCCCAGACAGTAGGCCTACCTTTCAACCCCAGACAGTAGGCCTACCTTTCCACCCTACTACCTTTCCACCCCAGACAGTAGGCCTACCTTTTCACCCCAGACAGTAGAACTACCTTTCCACCCCAGACAGTAGGCCTACATTTCCACCCCAGACAGTAGGCCTACCTTTCCACCCCAGACAGTAGGCCTACCTTTCCACCCCAGGCAGTAGGTCTACCTTTCCACCCCAGACAGTAGGCCTACCTTTCCACCCCAGATAGTAGGTCTACCTTTCCACCCCAGACAGTAGGCCTACCTTTCAACCCCAGACAATAGGCCTACCTTTCCACCCCAGACAGTAGGCCTACCTTTCCACCCCAGATAGTAGGTCTACCTTTCCACCCCAGACAGTAGGCCTACCTTTCCACCCCAGATAGTAGGTTTACCTTTCCACCCCAGACAGTAGGTCTACCTTTCCACCCCAGACAGTAGGCCTACCTTTCCACCCCAGACAGTAGGCCTACCTTTCCACCCCAGACAGCAGGCCTACCTTTCCACCCCAGACAGTAGGCCTACCTTTCCACCCCAGACAGTAGACCTACCTTTCCACCCCAGACAGTAGGCCTACCTTTCCACCCCAGACAGTAGGCCTACCTTTCCACCCCAGACAGTAGACCTACCTTTCCACCCCAGACAGTAGCACTACCTTTCCACCCCAGACAGTAGGCCTACCTTTCCACCCCAGACAGTAGGCCTACCTTTCCACCCCAGACAGTAGGCCTACCTTTCCACCCCAGACAGTAGCACTACCTTTCCACCCCAGACAGTAGGCCTACCTTTCCACCCCAGACAGTAGGCCCACCTTTCCACCCCAGACAGTAGGCCTACCTTTCCACCCCAGACAGTATGTCTACCGATGCAGAAAAATATAAGCTTTAACTGCTGGCTACTCTTCTTCCATAACTTAACCCAACGAGACAAGGTCACAAGTGTTTCCCTTAAAGATGTCTGGGTTTAAACATCTTCTATTGTACCGAAAGTGAATAGCTTAATCGATTGATAGTGACAAAATTAGGTTACTTCCCTTCTCAATTTTATGTCTCCTCGGTTTTATTTATTGTTTGAACTTAACTGCCTGGTTCACTGACACAGAGTTAGGATATTTAAAGAGTGCTTCGTGGGTGGAGGAATTGGCCCGACAAAAATCTATATAACGTTATATAGAAGCCTAAAGACAAATGTATTCTGTCAAAGAGGTAGCCCTACCTCTTATTTCTTCGGAAGAAATAGGCTCCAACACAAAGCCCTCTTGTTGTTAGTCTAATTAAAATGAAGACGGTTGAAATGAATAATGTCAACTGGAATTTGCTTACTTCAGCACCATGAGCACCATGAGCTGTCTATTTCCGATTGATTGCGCTGTGACTGCTGCTTCAAGTTTCAGGACCACAATGTAAGTTACTCAAACATGGCTTATTGTGAGGACAATAACTCTGATAAACACATCATGGGCAAGGAACATATTGTGTTTATTGAAATCAATTATCGTTGTAGGAAGCTATTAAGGTTGACCTCTAGTCCTCCTCATCTTTGCGCTCTCCTTCTCAAATTGAACATAACATAGGCTATAGGCTAGTCCAGGTGCAAGATATAGCGTCTTTTGGACTTGGCCTAATCAAAATCTATTTTCTGAAGAATTCTTTGACTCTCGCCTTGATCTGCCACAGTAGGCTTACACAGCACAGCACTGGTTAGGCAGCACAAAAAAATATATTTTTTAGCAAGAGCAAAGCAGGCTGGGGCTCAGGGTTGGAATATCTATTTCGGTGTGTAAGGCAGCCTAGTTTTATTTACACCATCCCAGCAGCTATCTTAGAACAGTGGAGGCTCCTCAGAGGAGGAAGGGGAGGACCCTCCCCCTCAGTGAATTAAAAAAAAAACATTTTCAGATAAAACTATACTAAATATATTCAAGTCACCAGGGTAAAAAAAAAAAACACGCCCTGTTAAGAACTCTTTTTATTTTTTAAAATATTTTTATATATATTGACTTTCAATGTTTAATTGATTAAAACACACTGTTTTGCAATGAAGGTCTACAGTACCCTCAACAGCGCTCTCTGGGGCCGCATCATGGTGTAGCCGGAGGACAGTTAGTTTCCGTCCTCCTCTGGGTACATTGAATGCAATACAATCAATACAAAACCTAGGAGACTGATAGTTTTCTCCCCCTTCCATGCAGATAAACAGTAATTATGACAACTTCTGGAGGATGTCCTCCAACCTATCAGAGCTGACATGTTGTCGACCCAATCAAAATATCTGAGAATCAATCTAGTACTGAAAGCATAAGCTAGAGCTAGCATTGCAGTGCAGAAAATGTGGTGAATAGTTGACTCAAAGAGAGAGAATGACAATAGGTGAACGATTTTTAACAAATTAATTTCTTTAGAAATGAAGGAGTCGCAAGAGAGGGAGAGAGAGAGATAATTAGTTGTATTTGTTTTTTACTTTCACTTATCTAGCAAATGTAGCTAGCTAGTTTAGCCTACTCAAACACCTGGCTCAAACAGAGCAGGATGCTATGTTAGCTAGCTGGCTATGGCTATCCAACACTGGACCTCTTACAAGTCAAGGTAAGCTTTTGGTTTTACAAATGTATTGTCAACGGGGCCCGCCGGTAAAACTGCTAAACTGCTTGCTGTACACTGTACTGCATGATTGTAGCGGGTTTACTAACGCGTTAATTCTAGGCGCTAGCTGTGTTGGCTAATATGGTGACAACAGTGTAGGCTGTGTGTAGTGGTTAACGGTAATGGGATGAAGGTTTGGCTTGGAAAGGTTTTTTCATCTGTTTTGTTGTGCACTGAAGTCCACAAACGAAGGGAAAAGGTGAGAGGAGGAGAGCGCGTAGATGAGGAAGAAATTATACAACGAGCAAATTATCATGCGGTTTGTATGTGGTTGCTATGAAAGTAAACTGTGCTTACGGTTATCAGAGGTGTGTTCATTCTGCCAATTCTGTTGAAAAACATTTCTTAAATGAAAGCAAACGGAGCGAAACGGAGATAAGCATACTTGAATTTGTCACTGTTACCTTGATTACTCACTTTTTTCTCTCGACCTGTGTGCACCTACGTTGTAAACGTTCATTCATGGGCTAGGTTGTAGCAACCTAATGATGGGTATAGGGAAAATTTGAGTGTCATGTTGTAACCTAAACCTGTCGGTGTTACTTTGAGCTTGGTGAATGGAAAATGAATGACAGTCATCCAATATGCTCAAATAGAAATAAATCTATGCTCATAAAAACAAAAACAAAGTCCTCCCTTATCTTAAACGGCACCGACCGCCACAGTCTTAGAAATATAACTTTGCTCCCTGCTTCTCCAAACACGACCCTGCCCTGGACTACATATATATTTTTTAAACTAAACCCTCCCCTGAAATTGAAAAAGCATGACCCTCCCCCATTTTACTACAGGTACCCATTCTGTAAATTTCAATCCATCCCTTACGTCTAAGTGCACCTTCGGGCATTTACCATACACCCTACACCCTACACACTCCATCCTGCCTTAGTAGACTAATGGAGATTCTGTCATCGCCTCGAGAGAAATTACTGCCACTTACCAATACACACACTCTCACTCTTTCTCCCCCCTTCTCTCTTTCTCCCTCATCGCTCTCTTTCTTGGCCGTGTTTCTCTAACACTCCACTTCCCACTCTCTCTTCATCATTTCCCCACATTCTCTCTCTCCCTGGTCCCACTCCCAGAATATAATACACCCAAATGACTCTCACAATAAGACATGATGGCAGGCCGACTAGAACTCATCTCAACACTGCGGTGGGGTTAGATCCGTGCCTCGGTGGCTCTCTCCGCTCCGGAGAGAACACTGCTTCGTCCGCATCCTTGGGGCGAAAAACATGCCACAGCATCTCCTCCCTCACTTCATTCTCTAAAACCTGCCTACCTGGTGCCGCTTGCCCGCCTGCCCACACGTTGAGGGGAAGGACAGAGAGACGGCCTCCCTGTCAATCTCCTGCCAATGGCTGCTGTCAAAACAGAAGCTGACAAGCGAGATCGACGAAGACGCTAAGACGGCCTAGGCGGGACACCCTACTGACAGCAGGCTCTGTCGGGCTCTCGCCGAGAGAGAGAGAGGTCACAGAAACTGGAGACACAGGAGATGGGAGAGCTTCACACTCATTAAGGAAGGGCCTTTTCGATGTCTGGGACTCAGAGATTGGAGAAGACTAAATGACATATATCTGCATGAGAGAGACTTGAGTCTATAGAAACTTACTTCTTTAGGCCTCACACCAGGACTCCGCAAGGTCTCTAGATATAAAAGGATGTGCTTATTTTTGTGACTAAACATGAAGCGATAAGGTGCCCCTTAAGAGCTGATCTGGAGTCAGTTTTATTTAGTAGACTGGTTGCATTCCCTAAGTATTAAGGTATGGAGAACACTGATCCTAGACCAGCACTCTGGACTGGAGCCAATGGCACCTCTAGCTGTATTAGAGTCAGCATGTTAACAGGCAGTGCTTGTTGCTTACCTCTGTGAGGTGGGGGTTGGGGTTGAAGCCACACTGGTTGCAGACGGTGGAGCGGCACTGTGTGCAGGTGTTGTAGTTTGGCAGGGCCGGCGGATTGGTCAGCTCCGTGGTGGAGCAGAGTGGGCACAGCTTGCTGACGGGCATGGGGGCGATCTGGGGCACTGAGTAGGGTGAGGTGGGAGTGATCCCACGGTCCGGGGACATTGAGGAGGAGCGACCCGTCCGGCCACCCGAACCGCTAAAGTCCACCTGGAGGTTTCGTCTGGAGGCGTGCTGACCGGGCTGACCGGGGCTCTGGCCATGCTGACCTGGACCACCACCCATCCCAGCACCCATCCCTGGCCCATGACCCTGAGCCTGCCCTGGGCCTGGGCCGTGGCTTGAGCCATGGACTAGGCCTGAGCTATGCTGCATCGGCCTGTGGCTCTCTTGGTTGGCCAGTCTCTGACCTCCTCCTCCACCCATTCCTCCGTAGCCAGTCTGCATCCCAGATTTAGGACTCCCCATGGGAACCCTGAAGAAAAACAACAGGAATCAAATTATTTTCAAATATAACATCCCTTCTGTTTAGCTCTTCTACAGATTGTGAACAATATATTTGGTGGTTTGGTCAGTATGCCTGAATCTTATTATTCTATCAAAAAATGTCCCTCACCTCCGGCTAAGACCGAAACAAAACACTGAAAAACTGCTCTGATCTGGGGAAAGCATCAATTTGGATCAAAGAGAACCACAGTAGTTCCGGCCAATCATTTGCTTAATTTGCTTCAGTTGATTCATGGGGAGTTTGACACAAGTATTCATTGTAGGGAGAGACCTATTTTGCGACAGCCTGAGTCGGTATGAGACATTTGCTTTCAGCTACATGTGAATGTCACAAAATCTCTCTCATCCACCCCCACGCCTTAGATCTGAAGTTACTGTCTCCAAATTCACATCTACTCAAAGCCCTGCGAGCCAGACTTCACCTAGTGACCTTCACATGGAGCGGACTTAGGGAGGCAGTACGTGCGTGTGTACACTTAATACAGTCTCATCTGGTCTAATGATGTTAAATGTCTCCTGGCAGCTCTCATCACAGTTTGCCCTCTTCACTGTAAGCTCTACCCCAGCAGGTAAAAGGCTACAAAGGCCACAGGAGCATCAAACCAACCAGGCGGCTGGAGCAAAGTGCTATAATGAGGGGTTCAACACATAGAAAGCAGGCTAAAGTGCATACGTTTTTTTTTTTGCAGGCTGTCCGGTAGCTTCTACCGTGCTTGTGCCATTTCAGCACCATGAGCCATTTCAGCACCGTTTTAGCACCATGGCGCTGTCCACTTACACATAGACATGACTCACTTTGTCCTAAACGCTTACAGTCCCACCTAAAGTAAACAACAAAATCAGTCCCACCTAATGTGAACAATATGTTTGCCATGTGTCTGTATGCAGGCTAAAATGGTTCAAATGTTAATTACATTTTTAACAAAGGATCCATTATTAACTCAAGCACTGTGCGTACTGTACTCTCCATGTTAAAAAAATATAATAATCATCTTTTCATTCAGTAATCTAAATAACTCTATGGACCGTAAAGGAAATCATACCTCAACGTATCATGCTCATGCACTTCTATATAGGAATTAGTGGATACATGGGACACTTTTAAATGTGCCTTTAGAGGCCATGCAATTTAGTACTCATCTATAAAACAAAAGCAATTTAGGTCAAAAGAGTCCATATTAACAAAGAAAATGGAAAGACTAACAGTACAGATAGATAGCAATCAAAACTCCACCATAGAGGCACAGAAAAAGAAATGGAGGAACTTATTCAAGAAAGATCCAGTGTAATATATTACTGGATGGAATATGAGGGAAAAATGCACCAAATTATTTTTAAATCTTCAACATAGAATGCTACCAGAAATAATTGACTGAAACTTGTTACCTATGATTCACCAAACAATATTTTTAAAAGAGGAAGTAAAGTACTTTAAGCATATGTCTTCTGCATCTCCACTAACCGAAGCTAATTGTATGATTTTTTTCCTATTAATAATGTACAATTAACAGCTGTACAGAAGGACTCATGTGAAGGCCAAATTACAGAGGAGGAACTTCTTGATGCAATTAAAGCCTTTCAATCCAGGAAAACTTTTTTTTAATATATATTCAGAGGACCATTATAAGCATGTTTTAACCACTCCTATATAAACGGTAGATATACGGACACGCAACAAGAAGGTCTGATATCATTATTACAGAAACAGTATCCAAGTGGTAAATATAAAGATCCGGTCCACTTAAAAAAATTGGTGGCCTCTTACACTTCAGTGTTGTGATGCAAAAGTTCTAGCAAAATGCTTAGCGCATAGAATTAAAAAGGTATTGTCGGATATTATTTATCCTAATCAGAAGGTTTTTTTTACATGGACTATACATTAGAGATAATATAAGACAAGTACCGGAAACAATAGAACATTCTGGGAAACCAGGCCTGGTATTCATAGCTGACTTTAAAATGACATTTGATAAAGTACGACTGGAGTTTAAATATAAATGCCTGGAATATTTCAATTTTGGAGAATCTCTCATAAAATGGGTTAAAGTTATGCATAGTAGCCCTAGGTGTAAAATAGAAAATAATGGCTACTTCTCAGAAAGATTTAAACTGTCAAGAGGAGTAACACAAGGTTGTCCACTATCGGCATATCTATTTATTTTTGCCATCGAAATGTTAGCTGTTAAAACTAGAGGTATCATTGCACGCTGATAATTCATGTTTTCTTTTGAATCCACAATTAGAATCCCCACAGCCTCATAGAGGATCTGAATACTTTGTCTAACCTCTATGGATTAAAATCAATTTATGATAAGTGTACAATATTACGTTTTGGATCTCTAAAAAAAAGACAACTTTTGCATTACTGTGTAGTTCATCAATAAAATGGTCTGACGGGGATGTTGACATACTCGTTATGCATATGCCAAAAGAAAGAAATAATCTCACATTTTTATAGAAAGTTCGCAAAAATAGATAAGATCTTGCTACCATGGAAAGGAAAATATTTGTGGAAAAATCATCGGTCAAATCAGTTGACCTATTTGGTTTTGCCTACACCTAGTGATCTGCTTTTTAGTTATTTTTTTATTTTACCTTTATTTAACCAGGTAGGCGAGTTGAGAACAAGTTCTCATTTACAATTGCGACCTGGCCAAGATAAAGCAAAGCAGACAGATACAACGACACAGAGTTACACATGGAATAAAACAGACATACAGTCAATAATACAGTAGAAACAAGTCTATATACAATGTGAGCAAATGAGGTGAGAAGGGAGGTAAAGGCAAAAAAGGCCATGGTGGCAAGGTAAATACAATATAGCAAGTAAAACACTGGAATGGTAGTTTTGCAATGGAAGAATGTGCAAAGTAGAAATAAAAATAATGGGGTGCAAAGGAGCAAAATAAATAAATTAATTAAATACAGTTGGGAAAGAGGTAGTTGTTTGGGCTAAATTATAGGTGGGCTATGTACAGGTGCAGTAATCTGTGAGCTGCTCTGACAGTTGGTGCTTAAAGCTAGTGAGGGAGATAAGTGTTTCCAGTTTCAGAGATTTTTGTAGTTCGTTCCAGTCATTGGCAGCAGAGAACTGGAAAGAGAGGCGGCCAAAGAAAGAATTGGTTTTGGGGGTGACTAGAGAGATATACCTGCTGGAGCGTGTGCTACAGGTGGGAGATGCTATGGTGACCAGCGAGCTGAGATAAGGGGGGACTTTACCTAGCAGGGTCTTGTAGATGACATGGAGCCAGTGGGTTTGGCGACGAGTATGAAGCGAGGGCCAGCCAACGAGAGCGTACAGGTCGCAATGGTGGGTAGTATATGGGGCTTTGGTGACAAAACGGATTGCACTGTGATAGACTGCATCCAATTTGTTGAGTAGGGTATTGGAGGCTATTTTGTAAATGACATCGCCAAAGTCGAGGATTGGTAGGATGGTCAGTTTTACAAGGGTATGTTTGGCAGCATGAGTGAAGGATGCTTTGTTGCAAAATAGGAAGCCAATTCTAGATTTAACTTTGGATTGGAGATGTTTGATATGGGTCTGGAAGGAGAGTTTACAGTCTAACCAGACACCTAAGTATTTGTAGTTGTCCACGTATTCTAAGTCAGAGCCGTCCAGAGTAGTGATGTTGGACAGGCGGGTAGGTGCAGGTAGCGATCGGTTGAAGAGCATGCATTTAGTTTTACTTGTATTTAAGAGCAATTGGAGGCCACGGAAGGAGAGTTGTATGGCATTGAAGCTTGCCTGGAGGGTTGTTAACACAGTGTCCAAAGAAGGGCCGGAAGTACACAGAATGGTGTCGTCTGCGTAGAGGTGGATCAGAGACTCACCAGCAGCAAGAGCGACCTCATTGATGTATGCAGAGAAGAGAGCCGGTCCAAGAATTGAACCCTGTGGCACACCCATAGAGACTGCCAGAGGTCCGGACAACAGACCCTCCGATTTGACACACTGAACTCTATCAGAGAAGTAGTTGGTGAACCAGGCGAGGCAATCATTTGAGAAATCAAGGCTGTTGAGTCTGCCGATGAGGATGTGGTGATTGACAGAGTCGAAAGCCTTGGCCAGATCAATGAATACGGCTGCACAGTAATGTTTCTTATCGATGTCGGTTAAGATATCGTTTAGGACCTTGAGCGTGGCTGAGGTGCACCCATGACCAGCTCTGAAACCAGATTGCATAGCAGAGAAGGTATGGTGAGATTCGAAATGGTCGGTAATCTGTTTGTTGACTTGGCTTTCGAAGACCTTAGAAAGGCATGGTAGGATAGATATAGGTCTGTAGCAGTTTGGGTCAAGAGTGTCCCCCCCTTTGAAGAGGGGGATGACCGCAGCTGCTTTCCAATCTTTGGGAATCTCAGACGACACGAAAGAGAGGTTGAATAGGCTAGTAATAGGGGTGGCAACTATTTCGGCAGATAATTTTAGAAAAAAAGGGTCCAGATTGTCTAGCCCGGCTGATTTTAAATTATCTGAGCAAAAAATATTTGGAGGGGGAATGGCAAGCCAGACAAAATTAAATGGGCCTATTTATATAATTAATATGAATTCGGATTGCAGAAATGATTAAATATTAAAGCATTAGACCTCTCACTAAAGGCATCAGTCATACAAAAATTATAATTAAATCTGAACTGCTTTATCGCAAATTAGAAGAATGTCTCACCCCATGTTCAAGAATGGCCTTTTTTCCCATTATTCAGATTCCAACCACTCACTTTCGGTTATTTGAAAACCAAATCATCTCCAAAATATTGTTATTTTTTAAACAAGCCATAGAAAGGTGGTTGCATTTTCAGTTTAATCCACCAGAAAAGATAGAACAAATAATACAACAAATCTGGTGGTTAAACTCAAATATACTAATTGTAAAAAACTTTATTTTTCGAGAATAAAAAAAAAAAGGTTCAGCGGCTAGCAAAGGATTCACCCCTTAGAATGTTTCCTACTTTGTTGCCTTACAACCTGGAATTAAAATGGATTTTGGGGAGATTTGATTTACATAACCTGTCTACCACTTTGAAGATGAAATATGTTTTTTATTGTGAAACAAACAAGAAATAAGACAATAAAAACATAAAACTTGAGCGTGCATAACTATTCACCCCCCATTACAGGAAATCCAAATAAAAATCCATTTAAATTACAGATTGTAATGCAACAAAATAGGAAAAATGCCAAGGGGATGAATACTTTTGCAAGGCACTGTATAATCTTTGTAAATTATATCATAAATAAGTAGGACTGGTGGTGTTGTCACATGCAGCTAACACAAATACATGGAAATGTCTGCTCTACCCAAAATTACAACCAACTGATAGCAGCATTACCACAAAAATAGAAGCGGCAAGTGGAAGGGGGAAAAAGTAAGGAACTTGTCTGTCGGTCCTGCATTAAAGACCAAAATTGGTTAAAGCAAATTGTGATAAATAAAAATATATACCAGTTTCATTTAAGGACCAAAAATGACAGCTGTGCAATATAGATTGCAAAATAGTTGGGAAGAGATTTCGATGTACCGATTCCAATGCACATGGTTTATGAATTGACATGCAAAACGACGCCGGATTCAAAACTTAGAATTGTTGAATTTAAAGGATTATACAAAATTCTTGCAACCAATAGAATGTTATATATATCTATATATATATACACACACAGGTATATATATGGGGGATACAATCTTCCCAGCTCTGCAGATTTTGCTGCGAAGAGGCAGAGTCATTCGATCATTTATTTTGGTACTGTCCATATGTAGCTTGTTTTTGGTCACAGGTCCAGGAATGGCTGAAGAATTGCAACATTTACCCAGAACTAACTCTGCAGATAGCAATACTGGGTGATTTGAAAAGTCACAGTCAATCGATCAATAATATAATAATACTTTTAACAAAAATGTTCATCTTTAATTTACAATCTGTAGTAACTGTGAGAATAGAAAGGTTCAGAAGTGTAGTGAAGCATCACAGCACAGTTTAAAAATATATGGCAAATAGAGATCCAATATGAATGGTGTTAAGAGATATATATTTTTTATTTTTTTTATTTTTTTTATTTCACCTTTATTTAACCAGGTAGGCTAGTTGAGAACAAGTTCTCATTTGCAACTGTGACCTGGCCAAGATAAAGCATAGCAGTATGAGCAGACAACACAGAGTTACACATGGAGTAAACAATTAACAAGTCAATAACACAGTAGAAAACAAAGGGGGAGTCTATATACAATGTGTGCAAAAGGCATGAGGTAGGCGAATAATTACAATTTTGCAGATTAACACTGGAGTGATAAATGATCAGATGGTCATGTACAGGTAGAGATATTGGTGTGCAAAAGAGCAGAAAAATAAATAAATAAAAACAGTATGGGGATGAGGTAGGTGAAAATGGGTGGGCTATTTACCAATAGACTATGTACAGCTGCAGCGATCGGTTAGCTGCTCAGATAGCTGATGTTTGAAGTTGGTGAGGGAGATAAAAGTCTCCAACTTCAGCGATTTTTGCAATTCGTTCCAGTCACAGGCAGCAGAGTACTGGAACGAAAGGCGGCCAAATGAGGTGTTGGCTTTAGGGATGATCAGTGAGATACACCTGCTGGAGCGCGTGCTACGGATGGGTGTTGCCATCGTGACCAGTGAGCTGAGATAAGGCGGAGCTTTACCTAGCATGGACTTGTAGATGACCTGGAGCCAGTGGGTCTGGCGACGAATATGTAGCGAGGGCCAGCCGACTAGAGCATACAAGTCGCAGTGGTGGGTGGTATAAGGTGCTTTAGTGACAAAACGGATGGCACTGTGATAGACTGCATCCAGTTTGCTGAGTAGAGTGTTGGAAGCCATTTTGTAGATGACATCGCCGAAGATCGGTAGGATAGTCAGTTTTACTAGGGTAAGCTTGGCGGCGTGAGTGAAGGAGGCTTTGTTGCGGAATAGAAAGCCGACTCTTGATTTGATTTTCGATTGGAGATGTTTGATATGAGTCTGGAAGGAGAGTTTGCAGTCTAGCCAGACACCTAGGTACTTATAGATGTCCACATATTCTAGGTCGGAACCATCCAGGGTGGTGATGCTAGGCGGGCATGCGGGTGCAGGCAGCGATCGGTTGAAAAGCATGCATTTGGTTTTACTAGCGTTTAAGAGCAGTCTGATTCCACGGAAGGAGTGTTGTATGGCATTGAAGCTTGTTTGGAGGTTAGATAGCACAGTGTCCAATGACGGGCCGAAAGTATATAGAATGGTGTCGTCTGCGTAGAGGTGGATCAGGGAATCGCCCGCAGCAAGAGCAACATCATTGATGTATACAGAGAAAAGAGTCGGCCCGAGAATTGAACCCTGTGGCACCCCCATAGAGACTGCCAGAGGACCGGACAGCATGCCCTCCGATTTGACACACTGAACTCTGTCTGCAAAGTAATTGGTGAACCAGGCAAGGCAGTCATCCGAAAAACCGAGGCTACTGAGTCTGCCGATAAGAATATGGTGATTGACAGAGTCGAAAGCCTTGGCAAGGTCGATGAAGACGGCTGCACAGTACTGTCTTTTATCGATGGCGGTTATGATATCGTTTAGTACCTTGAGTGTGGCTGAGGTGCACCCGTGACCGGCTCGGAAACCAGATTGCACAGCGGATAGACGGGAGGGTTTGAATGGAGCTGGAGGGTGGGACTGATAACAAGATAACACATGTAAAATACACTGTGTGTGTAAAATGTATTTAGGTTCAGGACTTTTGTGAAATAGCACAGTTAAAAATATATGTCAAATAGAAATCTAACTGGATGGACATCAGAAATGGATGGGAGAGGTTGAGGGTAGAAGAAGGCCAGGACTAAAAACAAACTAAATATAACTATCGTAAAAAAAGATTGTGTCCGTAAAATGTACACTACCGTTCAAAAGTTTGGCGTCACTTAGAAATGTCCTTGTTTTTGAAAGAAAATTCCAATTAAAATAACATCTAATCGATCATAAACACAGTGTAGACATTGTTAATGTTGTAAATGACTATTGTAGCTGGAAACAACACATTTTTTATGGAACATCTACATAGGGGTACAGAGGCCCATTATCAGCAACCATCACTCCTGTGTTCCAATGGCACGTTGTGTTAGCGAATCCAAGTTTATCCATTTAAAAGGCTAATTCATCATTAGAAAACCCTTTTGCAATTATGTTAAGCACAGCTGAATCTGTTGTGCTGGTTAAAGAAGCAATCAAACTGGCCTTAGAACATATAGTATTATATAGTATTTATAAGCTGGAAGTAGAAGCCCAAGTGTTGTTGTTTATTAGTTTACTCCAGTTAGGGGAAGGGGGAAGCTGATCTACCCCCTGAAAAAGAAAGTGTGGTCAAGCTGGTGATTGTTTTGTGGCCCTCCAAACATGTCTTCCAATAGAAATGTTTGCCGGAAAGTAAATAAGTAAAGCGTAATGTAGAGTGTGAGGTTACTCACTGCTCTGAGGCAGGCGGTATTTGTTTCCGACTGCTGTGAAAATCTAGCCACAACCAAGCCTGTCGGAGAAGAAGCAGGGTACATAACAGAAGCCTTAAAACTGTTATCGCCTTGTAACAGTCAACTGATTTCTCTTCCTTGTTTCCCTTTGTGTTGAACTTTCCAGCGCAGTTCCGGACAGTGTTGAACACAAAACTTACACTCGTGTACGCACACAGTACACGTGCAAAAACACACATACACACGTGCAAACACACGCGCGCGCACGCGCGCACGCACACACACACACACTCACCTAGCAGGTTTTGAGAGGTTTAGCTTTCTGCTACAAAGATCAGGGATTGTCTAGCATTCCCTCTGTCTCCAGATGCTGCAGAAGAAGAGGGACGCAAATGTGGTACGCGGGGGGATCTCTTCAAAAGGACACCTGGGTTTATTCAATCTATTACCAGTAGTGGGTGTGTTATTACACATACAGAGGAGCGCATCAAGCTAAAGCAGCTCACAAAGGCGGCTGCCGCCCAACCTACTATCAAGCGGTCACACTGCTCAGGTAAGGGGGTGGGGGGTGACTCATTCTAAACCTAAAGCTTTTACCCTGATTCACTCAAAGTGCTCGAGGAAATGAGCATGAAACAGCACTGGGGCTGTAAGAAAGACTCGCAGCCATTTCTGAGCTCCCTCCCCCTCTCTCATCTGTGGACAGCAGGAGAGCCAGAGAGGCAGAGGAGAGAGAATCAAGCTGCTTTAGGCCTGTGAACCTGTCATGCTTTGTACATTCACCCATTAACCGGGTGAGTCCGTGCATGGGCAGAGCAGCTCTTTGTGAGCTGTCCGAGGAGCAGAACACGACCACAGAATAGACTCATAGACGTCCGGACTGATGCTAACGCCGCGCCACACCTCGCTACAATAACGCAGGCGTCTCATAATTACTCAGCAAAGACGACGTGAAAAACACACTTTCCTCCAACGCAACACCTTTTTCTCAATGTTTACAGAGCTGCTCCGGCCGTTTCCCGGAGGTCATTCATCAGTGTTGCGTAAGAAGTTAATGACTCTGACCGTGCTAGCCTCCCCCTTCTCTTCAGCTGGCTAATACAGGAGGTTAGATTCAGGGGTCACCAATTAAAGCTGATGTGTGAAAGGAAAGCGCTAGTCGTAGCTAGCCGCGCGTTGTGCTGTCATACTGTATAGCTGGGTCTCCTGTTCTTTGAACGTCTCTCTCTCTCTGTTGTTCACAGCTGGGTAGGTTCCTGCAGTAGGCTAATGGTGTGTGTGTTTTTTATTTTCTCTCTCTCTCTCTCTCTCTCTCTCTCTCTCATTTCACTGCCATTACTAGGACTTTCACTGCTATCGATTCTTCAGTTCGTAGCACACACACAGAGGCCCAAACAGAGCCAGTTTCAATAGGCTCTTCACGTTTTGTCTTGACAGCTCATCCACTACAGTACACACTGTAACAGTAAAAAAAAAAGGGGAAAAAAAGAAAAAGCAGGGTTGAATTTCAACCCCGAACATTAACTCTTACTACTCCTTACAGTTCAGCGTCATCAAGCTTCCTTGTCCAACATGACCCATTTAAAGCACACCTGTCGAGTGCTGCTGTGTAGTGGGGTTGTATAACAGGGTCCCATTAGGGATGCATTCTGGTGCTACTGGTACCAGCGGAGCAGGTGACGTCGACGGTGACCTTCTCTTAAGGCGTCACTTGATCAGGCAAGCATCCCGAGCAGGCAGGGGCACCCGAGGGCCAACTCTAAACTGCTGACACTGACAGCCACAGTCAGTGTTCTATTAGACATAGTACATACACTGTACCGGACGCACACACACACACACAGAAAGATAAGGTACACAAGGGAGTGATTACACACACATACACACAGCGATAAAGATGGTGACACGTGGGCTTTGACGTGGATAATATTCCTCTACTGCAGTGGGATTCAAAAAATAGGACCGATTATTGTATGGGACAATATGCAAACGTTTTTGAGAAAGATAATTAGAAAAAGACAACTTTCTTGAGTTAATGTATTTATTGGTTACTTTTCATTTCGATAAGAGATGAAAATGTAATGAATTGAAGGTTAATTGTTGATGTAAAAATCGAAATGAAAAAGTTTGAATACCACTGCTCTACTGTATAGGAGCCAAACCAGACCACTAGAATATAAATGTTCACCATAATAAATTAAGATGACTCAAGTGGCATGTGGCCTGCACTTAGTTACAATATGCTCCAACAGCAAGGTAGCCAACGTATCCTTTAATCATTTTATGTAACTCCCTCTACCTCCTAGCATTCTTTAACAAACAGGTATCGTAAATTCTCTGGAGCCTAACCGTGTTGGTAGGGGATTGGTATTATCATTTTATAGCACCCCTGCATGGGCGGACCCATCTGGCCCGGTCAGATTTAGCAGCTACATGAATGTTCACATGTACAGTTCACACTGACACGAGAATAAATACACACGCACACACACACACACACACATACATTATTTTCCCCGCATCTGTTACCTGCCCACGTTTCAGGGGGGAAACAGGCTCTCTGCATCCTGCAGTTAGATATACCATTAGCGGTCCTGTGTGAAACAGACCGTGCACTATGAATCACAACGACACATGGAGGCACACGCGCGCACACACACTCACACACACTCAGCGCATAGGGTGCACTCACACATGCTTGCACGCGTTAATACACACATACACATAAAACCCCCTCACACACAACTGACTGAAGGGTAGAGCGCTTCATTTAGCCTGCCTTGTGAAATCCACCAAACCAAACGAATCACATCTAAATATAATTTCTGAATGCAGATTTGATTTCTGCGGCTGCTGGGTTCGCTGCGCAGTGGCTTCGATCTGTGCGTGGTGGTGAAAGCCCCCTGCTCCGATAAATGGGTGTTTTGTGTGAAATTGATCAAAGGGAAAAGCTCAGAGAGGGTGCTCTCTGTGAAGAATCCTCCTGTTTAGCATTCCGCTCCACATCGCAGAGAGCCGGGAAACTACCCCTTGCATTGTCATTTTCCTCACCACACTACCAAGAGAGGGGTTGCCGGCCAGTGAGACAGACACATACACATGTGCGTATATTCATGCATATTCACATGCCTAGGGCTGTGGCGCTCTTGGAATGTTGTCAGCAGGTTATTGGCATGCTTAAGACTGCCGGTCTCATGGTAATTGACCGTTAATGAACATAAACACGTTCAGCATCTCCAGGCCTCCACTCATACAAACTGCTAATATACACCATAATAATAAATATATGATTTATTTTAGTCAGGTCTAAAGAAACATTATTATATGAAGAAAATGTATTTAATATGAACAGAATATGAGTCGGCTTATAACTGTAGGTTTGTTCATTTAGCAGACAAGATAGGCTTCTAAGTCCCGTGTCATTATTTTATATTATATCATTTGCTAGTAAGAAGAATATAATTGAACTTAGCTGAATAAAACAGAACGGATATTTTTCACAATCCGGAGCTAGTGCGCATATGAAGGCTATGTTGAGCATAAATGTTATGGTGAGTGAATGAGGACCCAAAAGCGAACTAACTTAAACAGAGCTTCTTTAATAACAAAACATAGGTAGGCTCAGATAGACCGGCAGATTCCGACAGGACAGGACAAGGTTACAGCAAACATGACGATAGTCTGGCTCAGGCATGAAACACAAACAAGAATCCGACAAGGACAGGAACAGAAACAGAGAGAGATATAGGGACCTAATCAGAGGGAAAAAGGGAACAGGTGGGAAACGGGGTGAATGGGTAGTTAGAGGAGACAAGGAACAGCTGGGGGAAAGCGGGGGAGAAAGGTAACCTAATACGACCAGCAGAGGGAGACAGGGTGAAGGGAAAGGACAGAGACAAGACACAACATGACAGTACCCCCCCACTCACCGAGCGCCTCCTGGCGCACTCGAGGAGGAAACCTGGCGGCAACGGAGGAAATCCTCGATCAGCGCACGGTCCAGCACGTCCCGAGAGGGAACCCAACTCCTCTCCTCAGGACCGTACCCCTCCCAATCGACAAGGTACTGGTGACCACGGCCCCGAGGACGCATGTCCAAAATCCTGCGGACCCTGTAGATGGGTGCGCCCTCGACAAGGATGGGGGGGGGGGGGGGAAGACGAGCGGGGGCGCGAAGAACGGGCTTAATGCAGGAGACGTGGAAGACCGGGTGGACGCGACGAAGGTATCGCGGAAGAAGAAGTCGAACTGCGACAGGATTAATGACCCGAGAAATACGGAACGGACCAATGAACCGCGGGGTCAACTTGCGAGAAGCCGTCTTAAGGGGAAGGTTCTGAGTGGAGAGCCAAACTCTCTGACCGCGACAATATCTAGGACTCTTAGTTCTACGCTTATTAGCAGCCCTCACAGTCTGCGTCCTATAACGGCAAAGTGCAGACCTGACCCTCTTCCAGGTGCGCTCGCAACGTTGGACAAAAGCCTGAGCGGAGGGGACGCTGGACTCGGCGAACTGAGATGAGAACAGCGGAGGCTGGTACCCGAGGCTACTCTGAAAAGGAGATAGCCCGGTCGCAGACGAAGGAAGCGAGTTGTGGGCGTATTCTGCCCAGGGGAGCTGTTCTGACCAAGACGCAGGGTTGCGAAAAGAAAGACTGCGTAAGATGCGACCAATAGTCTGATTGGCCCGTTCTGCTTGACCGTTAGACTGGGGGTGAAAGCCGGAAGAGAGACTGACGGAAGCCCCAATCAAACGGCAAAACTCCCTCCAAAATTGAGACGTGAATTGCGGACCTCTGTCCGAAACGACGTCTGACGGAAGGCCATGAATTCTGAAAACATTCTCGATGATGATTTGTGCCGTCTCTTTAGCAGAAGGAAGCTTAGCAAGGGGAATGAAATGGGCCGCCTTAGAGAACCTATCGACAACCGTAAGAATAACAGTCTTCCCCGCTGACGAAGGCAGTCCGGTGACAAAATCTAAGGCGATGTGAGACCACGGTCGAGAGGGAATAGGAAGCGGCCTGAGACGGCCGGCAGGAGGAGAGTTACCGGACTTAGTCTGCGCGCAGACCGAACAAGCAGCCACGAAACGACGCGTGTCATGCTCCCGGGTGGGCCACCAAAAACGCTGGCGAATGGAAGCAAGCGTACCCCGAACGCCAGGGTGGCCGGCTAACTTGGCAGAGTGAGCCCACTGAAGAACGGCCAGACGAGTAGGAACGGGAACGAAAAGAAGGTTCCTAGGACAAGCGCGCGGCGACGGAGTGTGAGTGAGCGCTTGTTTTACCTGCCTCTCAATTCCCCAGACAGTCAACCCGACAACACGCCCCTCAGGGAGAATCCCCTCGGGGTCAGTGGAGGCTACTGAAGAACTGAAGAGACGAGACAAAGCATCAGGCTTGGTGTTCTTAGAGCCCGGACGATAAGAAATCACGAACTCGAAACGAGCGAAAAACAGCGCCCAACGCGCCTGACGCGCATTAAGTCGTTTGGCAGAACGGATGTACTCAAGGTTCCTATGGTCAGTCCAAACGACAAAAGGAACGGTCGCCCCCTCCAACCACTGTCGCCATTCGCCTAGGGCTAACCGGATGGCGAGCAGTTCGCGGTTACCCACATCATAGTTACGTTCCGACGGCGACAGGCGATGAGAAAAATACGCGCATGGGTGGACCTTGTCGTCAGAGAGGGAGCGCTGAGAAAGAATGGCTCCCACGCCCACCTCTGACGCGTCAACCTCGACAACGAACTGTCTAGAGACGTCAGGTGTAACAAGGATAGGAGCGGATGTAAAACGATTCTTGAGGAGATCAAAAGCTCCCTGGGCGGAAACGGACCACTTAAAGCACGTCTTGACAGAAGTAAGGGCTGTGAGAGGAGCGGCCACCTGACCGAAATTACGGATGAAACGACGATAGAAGTTCGCGAAGCCGAGAAAGCGCTGCAGCTCGACGCGTGACTTAGGGACGGGCCAATCAATGACAGCTTGGACTTTAGCGGGATCCATCTTAATGCCTTCAGCGGAAATAACAGAACCGAGAAATGTGACGGAGGAGGCATGAAAAGTGCACTTCTCAGCCTTCACAAAAAGACAATTCTCTAAAAGGCGCTGGAGGACACGTCGAACGTGCTGAACATGAATCTGGAGTGACGGTGAAAAAATCAGGATATCGTCAAGGTAAACGAAAACAAAGATGTTCAGCATGTCTCTCAGGACATCATTGACTAATGCCTGAAAGACAGCTGGAGCGTTAGCGAGGCCGAAAGGAAGAACCCGGTATTCAAAGTGCCCTAACGGAGTGTTAAACGCCGTCTTCCACTCGTCCCCCTCCCTGATGCGCACGAGATGGTAAGCGTTACGAAGGTCCAACTTAGTGAAAAACCTGGCTCCCTGCAGGATCTCGAAGGCTGAAGACATAAGAGGAAGCGGATAACGATTCTTAACTGTTATGTCATTCAGCCCTCGATAATCTATGCAGGGGCGCAGAGACCCGTCCTTCTTCTTGACAAAAAAAAACCCCGCTCCGGCGGGAGAGGAGGAGGGGACTATGGTACCGGCGTCAAGAGCTACAGACAAATAATCCTCGAGAGCCTTACGTTCGGGAGCCGACAGAGAGTATAGTCTACCCCGGGGGGGAGTGGTTCCCGGAAGGAGATCAATACTACAATCATACGACCGGTGTGGAGGAAGAGAGGTGGCCCTGGACCGACTGAACACCGTGCGCAGATCGTGATATTCCTCCGGCACCCCTGTCAAATCACCAGGCTCCTCCTGTGAAGAAGAGACAGAGGAAACAGGAGGGATAGCAGACATTAAACATTTCACATGACAAGAGACGTTCCAGGAGAGGATAGAATTACTAGACCAATTAATGGAAGGATTATGACAAACTAGCCAGGGATGGCCCAAAACAACAGGTGTAAAAGGTGAACGAAAAATCAAAAAAGAAATGGTTTCGCTATGATTACCAGAAACAGTGAGGGTTAAAGGTAGCGTCTCACGCTGAATCCTGGGGAGAGGACTACCATCCAGGGCGAACAAGGCCGTGGACTCCCTTAACTGTCTGAGAGGAATGTCATGTTCCCGAGCCCAGGTCTCGTCCATAAAACAGCCCTCCGCCCCAGAGTCTATTAAGGCACTGCAGGAAGCTGACGAACCGGTCCAGCGTAGATGGACCGACAAGGTAGTGCAGGATCTTGAAGGAGAGACAGGAGTAGTAGCGCTCACCAGTAGCCCTCCGCTTACTGATGAGCTCTGGCTTTTACTGGACATGAAGTGACAAAATGACCAGCAGAACCGCAATAGAGACAGAGGCGGTTGGTGATTCTCCGTTCCCTCTCCTTAGTCGAGATGCGGATACCTCCCAGCTGCATAGGCTCAGCTCCCGAGCCGGCAGAGGAAGATGGTAGTGATGCGGAGAGGGGGGCAACGGAGAACGCGAGCTCCTTTCCACGAGCTCGGTGACGCAGATCAACCCGTCGCTCAATGCGAATAGCGAGTTCAATCAGGGAATCCACGCTGGAAGGGACCTCCCGGGAGAGAATCTCATCCTTTACCTCTGCGCGGAGACCCTCCAGAAAACGAGCGAGCAAAGCCGGCTCGTTCCAGCCACTGGAGGCAGCAAGAGTGCGAAACTCAATAGAGTAGTCTGTTATGGATCGATTACCTTGACATAGGGAAGACAGGGCCCTGGAAGCCTCCTCCCCAAAAACAGATCGATCAAAAACCCGTATCATCTCCTCCTTAAAGTCCTGATACTGGTTAGTACACTCAGCCCTTGCCTCCCAGATTGCCGTGCCCCACTCACGAGCCCGTCCAATAAGGAGAGATATGACGTAGGCGACACGAGCAGTGCTCCTGGAGTAAGTGTTGGGCTGGAGAGAAAACACAATATCACACTGGGTGAGGAACGAGCGGCATTCAGTGGGCTCCCCAGAGTAACACGGCGGGTTATTGATTCTGGGCTCCGGAGATTCGAAAGCCCTGGAAGTGGCCGGTGGATCGAGGCGGAGATGGTGAACCTGTTCTGTGAGGTTGGAGACTTGGGTGGCCAGGGTCTCAACGGCATGTCGAGCAGCAGACACTTCCTGCTCGTGTCTGCCTAGCATCGCTCCCTGGATCCCGACGGCTGAGTGGAGAGGATCCGAAGTCGCTGGGTCCATTCTTGGTCGGATTCTTCTGTTATGGTGAGTGAATGAGGACCCAAAAGCGAACTAACTTAAACAGAGCTTCTTTAATAACAAAACATAGGTAGGCTCAGATAGACCGGCAGATTCCGACAGGACAGGACAAGGTTACAGCAAACATGACGATAGTCTGGCTCAGGCATGAAACACAAACAAGAATCCGACAAGGACAGGAACAGAAACAGAGAGAGATATAGGGACCTAATCAGAGGGAAAAAGGGAACAGGTGGGAAACGGGGTGAATGGGTAGTTAGAGGAGACAAGGAACAGCTGGGGGAAAGCGGGGGAGAAAGGTAACCTAATACGACCAGCAGAGGGAGACAGGGTGAAGGGAAAGGACAGAGACAAGACACAACATGACAATAAAAGTGAACATTTGAAACAGGTCCAATATGCTAGATTTAGATTTATTTTGCAACTTTAGTTTGTAATGAGACAAACCTTAGAAACGACTTCGAATTCAAAACATATATGGGCTGCATGATACGACTATAGGCTATTGATGATTTGTGAAAGTCGCAAAAAAAGCTTGCGGCCTGTTCCTTGCCTCAGGCTGCACAAGCTGCTCTCTCTCCAGCGGTCATATTATCACCCATCAGACTATTCTCAATTTAATATTGTCTTTACTAAAACGCTAAATTAGTTTCGATTAAGAATGGCCCATTTTTTTTTTTACTTTCCCGCCTGTTCGCACTCCACTCATCAACCGCTGTTCGAGGAACATGATCTCGCTGCGCGACAGATGATATTCCGCCCAAACTCTGTAAACAATGGAAGCTACTTAATTTGGGAAACCAAGTGAAATCTGTTCTGGAACATACATGTTTTCACAACAAAACATATTTTATTCAACTGTTGACAGCCCCTCTCTCTGTATGCTTGAGAAAGTAATTTTTTTATTTCTTATTTTACCTTTATTTAAGGCAAGTCGGTTAAGAACAAATTCTTATTTTCAATGATGGCCTAAGAACAGTGGGTAGAACGATAGATACCTTGTCAGCTCGGGGATATGAACTTGCAACCTTCCGGTTACTAGTCCAACGCTCTAACCACTAGGCTACCCTGCCGCCCCAATGAAGGATGAAGGAGAGGAGAGATGGGAAGAGAGATGGGAGAGATGGAAATCCTGTAGATAAAGGTAGCCTACTACGCTATTCAAAAACAAATACAAATTCACTATAATTGTAGGTATAACTCTGTAAGCCGCCCAGCACAATCAATGAACCAACAGCATCGCCTAGGCCAGTGGTTCAGAAAAAAAGGGATTTTACTCTGCCCGGAGTACCCCTGAAGTACCTCTCATGTGCATTTTACCATGATTCTTCTCAACGAATGGATAGGCCAAGTACCCCCAGGGGTCCTAGTACCCATGGTTGGGGACCCACTGGCCCAGGGCTACGTTCTCTCCCAGACTCATGAATAGAACGTTTGGAGTGTAGCATAAAGTAACCAGCTCATCTAGTATGCATTATAATACAGTCCACACTCAAAGGCGATTACTAGAGTTTGTCACATTTTGGAATATAGGCTAGACCAATTAAATACATCTTAAATCAATGTTTCTTTCTTCATGTTTTTCTGCGGTGCATAATGTGCAGTAGGATATGTATTGTATAATGAACTGCACAATCATTATTTTAAACAAAAAATTGTTCAGGCTTGGGCTCCGAAGCCTATAAGGTCTAATATGCATATGGGTGTTTTGAATTGATCATCACCTTAGAAATCCAGTCAATTCCGTTGTCAGGCTTTCGAACAACATCCATAATGACCATGTTTTCCACTCAGTTTCAATCTCTTGTTGAACGTCTTTCTTCAAATTGATCAATCACAGTGAGGTGAGTTTTAAAAGTACCATAATGTTTTGATGATAAGTGTGTGATGTAATTTCGATTGCATTGATGTCAGAGTGGTTAAAAGGACAATAGAGCCCTGAGTACCAGGCCATTAGCTAGTTGGATATTACCAACGCATGTCCTGAGTGCTTAAAAGGAGATTACCGTGACTTGGTCGCGTGGAATTTTACTGCGGTCATGACTCATGACTGCGGATGTGGAAGTAATATGGTCACAGCAACAGCCCTACACACACACACACACACACAGATACATACACACCCTCTCCTCGTATGCCCCTGTACACTTCTGATCACCCTCAGTACTGGTATTGTTGTGTAGAATCACATCCAATAGAGATCGGCCTAGTATATATTAACTTTTTATCACATTGCACTGTGTACAGTATGACACTAAGCTAATCAAATAGGCCGATGCACTTGTGGAATAATATGTATGCATACATTTCAGTTATGCAGGCCACTTTGCACCACTAAACGTCCTGGCTATTAGGCCTATCTATTCTATTATAGTCCCTATAGATAGAGATAGTGTGTTCCATGCATGTGGAGTTGGCCGCAGGTGCTATAGTTCCCTAAATATAATTTGTGTGGAGCTAGCCATGCTCTCACTGAGAATAGCTGTGCACGGTCTCATCTTCAAATTGAATCTTCAAGGCTGCAACATCCCCCCCCCCCCAATTCCTCTGTCCTTTTTAATTGAAATTCTTATCGGCCTGAAGAGATGAATGAACGAGTATACACACAGACGGGAGGAGGATAAATAAAATAAATAAATGTCAGGTAATCATTTTTTCTCTCTGTGTGTTTTTCAATGAATATGAGCGTTCAGACTCACTTAACATTCCGTGCTGGGTCCCTCTGCCCCTGCTGAACAATAATGGAGCTTTGTGGTAGGCCAAGCCCAAACTCCAGTGGATTACGTGCTAGCCACGGATTTCTGCAAGGGTGAAATTACATGATGGCAAGTTGATGTATTTACATTGCAATTACTCATCCACTAGGGGCAATGCGAGTGCCTGTTAACATCTAATAGCCTCACGACAGGGAAGGGCGTTAGGTGAGCTACTACTAGGGAAAAAATCACAGGTTCAACCCCGTTGCTAGGCAAAACTACTCCGAATGAATGCCTAAACATAACCCTCGGGTTTAGTGTCAGATTGAAGAATGAATGACAGCACTGACAGGATCTGGTTTGACATAGGATTTGTATTTGGCTGTTTCGAAATTCCAAATGGGGGAACGTAGTTCCGGAGGTTGCTTTGGGTAGGCCTGTGTGCATGTGTGTTCACAGGGTTCAAACCAAACTTGACAATTTAAAGTCCTACTCCTGTCTCCTTTTCAGCTCATTTATCACTTGAATTACTTAACAAAAGGATCTGGCATGGGTCCTCAGATCCTTAAAAGGTTCTACAGCTGCACCATTTAGTGCATCCTGACTAGTTGCATCACTGCCTTGTATGTCAACTGCTTGGCCTCCGACCGCAAGGCACTACAGAGGGCAGTGTGAACAGCCCAATACATCACTGGGCCAAGCTTTCTGCCATCCAGGACCTCTATACCAGGCGGTGTCAGAGGAATGCCCTAAAAATTGTCAAAGACTCCAGCCACCCTAGTCATAGACTGTTCTCTCTGCTACCGCACGGCCAGCAGTACCGGAGCGCCAAGTCTAGGTCTAGGTCCAAGTCTAGGTCCAAGAGGCTTCTAAACAGCTTCTACTCCCAAGCCATAAGACTCTTGAACATCTAATCAAATGGCTATCTGTTGCTATCATCTATGCATGGTCACTTTAATAACTCTACCTACGTATACATATTACCTCAGTTACCTCGACAAACTGGTGCCCCCGCACATTGACTCTGTACCAGTACCCCCCCTGTATATAGTCCCGGTATTGTTATTTTACTGCTGTTCTTTAGTTACTTGTTATTTGTATTTCTTATTCTTATTTGTACTGCATTGTTGCATTAGAGGCTCGTAAGTAAGCATTTCACTGTAAGGTCTACAACACCTGTTGTACTCGACGCATGTGACAAGTACAATTTGATTTGATTTGATCTCAATAGGTGGTCCAGGTGTTTCCTTTTTTGTTCTCTATTGTTCTTCAAGCAAGGGGGAGAGGCTGATGACATCAGAGGGCCCCCACAGACCAACTCCTTGAATGGCCTACTCTTTGAAGTTTGGACTTGTGTAAAAAAATATACATATTTTGCTTAAAACATATATTTTTTTACCCTTACTGTATTTATTATCATTATTTTATTGTTTAACCTTTATTAAACTAGAAAAGTCAGGTAAGAACAAATTCTTATTTACAATGACGGCCCAACTGTGCACCGCCCTATGGAACTCCCAATCACAGCCGGATGTGATACAGGGACTGTAGTGACACGTCTTGCACTGAGATGTAGTGCCTTAGACCGCTGTGCCACTAGGGAGCAAATTCATACATGGGATATTGTTATAGCTGGAGTGCATCTTTAAGGATTTTACTAAAGGATTTCTAAATGCAAATAGCTGGACTGGATTGACTCACGAGGTTAAAATCAGACAAACACTACATGAACAAAAGTATGTGGACATCTGTTAGTCGAACATCTCATTCCAAAATCATGGGTATTAATATGGAGTTGGTCCCCTCTTTGCTGCTACAACAGCCTCCACTCTTCTGGGAAGGCTTTCCACTAGATGTTGGAAAGTTGCTGTGGGGACTTGCTTTCATTCAGCCACAAAAGCTTTAGTGAGGTCGGCCACTGATGTTGGACGATTAGACCTGGCTCGCAGTCAGCGTTCCAATTCTTCCCAAAGGTGTTCAATGGGGTTCAGGTCAGGCCAGTCAAGTTCTTCCACACCATTCTCGACAAACCATTTCTGTATGGACCTCGCTTTGTGTACTGGGGCATTGTCATGCTGAAACTGGACAGGGCCTTCCCCAAACTGTTGCCACAAAGTTGGAAACACAGAATCATCTTAAATCTCATTGTATGCTGTAGCATTAAGATTTGACTTCAATGGAACTGAAGGGCCTGGCCCGAACCATGAAAAACAGCCCCAGACCATTATTCCTCATCTACCAAACTTTACAGTTGGAACTATGCATTCGGGCAGATAACATTCCCCTGGCATCCGCCAAACCCAGATTCGTCCGTCGGACTGCCAGATGTGAAGCGGGATTCATCACTCCAGAGAACACGTTTCCACTGCTCCAGAGTCCAATGGCGGCGAGCTTTACACCACTCCAGCCGACGCTTGGCATTGCGCATGGTGATCTCAGGCTTGTATGCTGTTGCTCGGCTATAGAAATATATTTAATGAATCTCCAGACAAACCTGCTTCCAGAGGCAGTTTGGAACTCGGTAGTGAGTGTTGCAACCGAGGACAGACCATTTTTACGTGCTACGCGCTTCAGCACTCGGTGGTCCTGTTCTCTGAGCTTATGTGGCCTACCATTTCATAGCTGAGCTGTTGTTGTTCCTAGATGTTTCCACTTCACAATAACAGCACTTACAGTTGACCGGGGCAGCTCTGACTTGTTGGAAAGGTGGCATCCTATGACGATGCTACATTGAAAGTCACTGAGCTCTTCAGTAAAGCCATTATACTGCCAATGTTTGTCTATGAGATTGCATGTCTGTGGGCCCAATTCTATACACCAGTAACGGGTATGGCTGAAATAGCCGAATCCACTAATTTCAAGGGGTGTCCACATACTTTTGTGTATCTATATCCTAATTGCGCTGTACAGTGACGAGTAAAGGATAACAAATGAACATATAGATACTACTGTAAATCTAATGCAAATTGAATGTAAATCCATCTTTAAGCCAATACCCTAATGCTGTGAAAACAACATATTAACTTTCACTTGAGTAGAGAGCTAACACAGTGGTACTAGCCTAATACAGGTGGCTAGCCCTTCATGCTAGGGACAGAGCGGCGCTAGGGACAGAGCTGTCAAGGGTAGTGGAGGACTGGAGCTGGAGTTAGCCTGTCGAGGGTGGTGGAGGACTGGAGTTGGGAAAACACTGCTCTAAATGATTCAGATGTAAACCAGTATGTATGGGTGATATATTGTACGGGCCAGATATAACTTATTTCTTGTATGTTTTACTTTCCATCTGCCTCATCTGCCTATAATGACCGTGCAGTACGTCTTTTAGCTACTAGCTAACCCACCACTACTCTTCTGTTTTGATGTGCTCCGACATATCGTAGCCTACAGTTCCCATTGAGAACAAAGTGATCTGTTTGATATGAAAGATTAAGTGCTGATTTTATTTTCAGCAGCTTGAGTACAGCGTCTGACTGAGACAACCAAATTAAAAGGTTAAGGAATGTATTTATGAATGCTGTCACTGATTGGCTGCAGCAGCCGGCTTTCCCCTAAGACTAGTTAGAGTACACATGTCAATGTTTAGTCAAAAAATGCATTGCTGTTGCATTCTTAAGCATTCTTAATATGATGGGCCTGGTAGACATCCCAGTATATATTCAGTAAGGCAGATAAGGCCCATGCAGGACTCAAATCTAATCAAATTGTATTTGTCACATGTTTCCTCAACAACAGGTGAAACGCTTACTTATGGATGCAGAGCAATGCAGGGATGCTGGCCCATGTTGACTCCAATGCTTCCCACAGTTGTGTCCTGTTGGCTGGATGCCCTTTGGGTGGTGGACTATTCTTGATACACACAAGAAACTGATGATCTTGAAAAACCCAGCAGCGTTGTAGTTCTTGATGCACACAGGTGCACCTGGCACCAATGTTCCCTCTAATTTTTTTAGGCACCGAGCTAATTTCAGGTCTGCTGACTGCAAAATTGAACATTGTGAAAATTCGGTGTAACTTCCAGAGCGCGTTTACTGACAACCCTGAGGTTGTACCCACTTTAAGTTACAGTTTTTAACAGTGGCCAAGTAGGCTACTGTGGCTATTTGATCACAATGTAGGCCTACCAGAGTGGCCAACCATCTAAAGCAATGGAGAAAATGCATCCCATAACATTTTAACATGGAAATAGCTGTTCTATCATTCAGCCTACAGTAGCAGCCAAAGTGTGGTGTTCAATATAGGTCGACATTCCACGAGACTTTTGAAAAAAAACATGCAAAACTTGACATTAACCTGTTTATCCACTTGTCCTTCAGACAAGCATGTGACTGAAAATGTTGTTGTGTTGTTATATGCAAGAAACAACTTACAAAATAAAATGCATTATTATTCCCATACTATTATTACAGAGAATCAGCCAAATTATGCTACCCTCTGCCTATTGGCTACTTAGCTTATTCAAGCCTGTCTCAAAATACAACACTGCCCCTTTAAGACCCCAAAAATGTAATTTACCTGACTCGCTTTTCAAAGATGTCTGGAAATGTACACGTTTTGTGCTCTTTTAGGAAGCAAATCACTCCCCTATTGCTGACTACAAATTATCTATAACTGGGCTAATAACACACCAATGTGCATTTTGATCTCAAAACAAGCGCATCTACTCACAACCGCTCATGCTGTGAACACAGTCCAGTTCAAAGTAAACGACACAGATCCATGTATGGAAATAGTCTATTTGCATATAGGCCTACTGCAGCTCTGATTGGTTATGTCGCACCGGTTTGTGTAACGTTCAGGCTGAGTCATGCGTTCTGCCTACAACAAAATCTCTGGCATAGTTTGCTTTGTTTCGGTATGTTGCATTGAAAGTGGAGAATATTGTGTTGATTCAATCGCAGTTGCCACAGTAGAGGGAAACGTTGATAGTGTTAATAGGGAAAACTCTAGAACAGTGGTCACCAACCTTTTCTGAGTCAAGATCACTTTCTGAGTCAAAATGCAAGCCGAGACCTACCGCTCAGATTGTTTTGAAACATTACTTAAAAAACGTAAGCCTACGCAACATGAACAAATTAAAAACTGTACTGTAGCAATGCCATTTCTGCCATAATCTATAGGCCCAATACATTATCACAACATATTGGCTTTGCTTGAATTTCCCTGCCAATGCATTCTTGTTCGGGTCATTTTTAAAAATGATATTTCAAAATTCGTGATCACACCGGTAATTGATCCGCTTTTGTATTACTTTTAAGGCACAACTGAGTGACATTTAAATAATTTGCTTTTTATCTTTATTTTACTGGGCTGATGGTGCCTGCATCTGATGGTCAGTCTCAGCAGACTGAGGGTCCTCCTCTCAGCATCCCTCCGCCCTCCCTTTCCTCCACTGACACTGACCAAAAAGGGCCACCATCTTCCAGCTGATGGCGAAACTCGAGTCCCATCCCATTATTTCTGCCTCATGCACAAACTCATGTTGTTACTGCTATGAACAGAAAAAGGGAAATATTTTTTTTAAAGACCCAAGCCGCTAATAATAACATCGCAAGCCTATCGATACACTTTCCTACAAATGTATTGCTGCAGCTCTTTGTTGTATTCGTTGACACTCTCTCTCTCTAGTCGTGGTTTTAAACATTTTGAAATCTCACTGCATCAACTTTGCTGTAGCTTTCTTTTATGCATGCATACACGGTAATCTGAGCCATCCGATTGGCCAGCGGTCGGCCTATAGTGCACTTGTTTTGTTCTCCTGGCCTGCCAGGAAGGTAGAGTTTGTACCTTCAGACATCTGGCCTGCCAGGAGGGCAGTTTGTACCTTCAAAATGGCAACAGTTTGCCTATCCTGCGTGCAGGGCAGCTGAATCGGGTGCACCTACCGCCAACAACCCCAGACAGAAAAAAATGTAATAGGAACACGAGGCTATATCACTGTCTTTTTTTTACAGAAATGTTTGGAGATCGACTAAGAATTCCTTGGAGATCATTGGCAACCACTGCTCTAGAAAGTTGAGTGAAGTTAAATCTTGTGCTTCTCTATGGGCTGACATTTATTCTACATGGCAGTCCTGGGGGAGCTGCTGGCCAGTCTCAGAGCTACAACGCGCCCACACGCAGCTTAGAGGGAACATTGCCTGGCACCTACTACCATTCTCCATTCAATGGCACACATACAAAATCCATGTCTCAATTGTCTTAAAAGCTTAAAAATCCTTCTTAACCTGTCTCCTCCCGTTTATCTTCACCGATTGAACAAATGGCATCAATAAGGGATCATTGCTTTCACCTGGAGTCACCCGGTCATGGAAAGAGCAGGTGTCCTTAATGTTTTGTGCACTCAGTATACAGGGAGTACAAGCAAAGAGTCTATGTGCAAACCTACAACCCTGCTGTTTCCAGCACCACGCTCCAAACTACTGAGCTACTGCAATATTCACCTTTTCAAGGGAAAATATTCATGCTGTGATGAGGTGATGAGGATCTACACCTGTACTCATTGGCAGAGTGGGTGTATGGCCATCAAGGGTGTCACAAAGGAACATTCTACACGCAACATTTCTGGAGAGATGAGGGGTGTCCGAGTTGCCATGACGATTCCCCTCGATGACGGTGTAAGTCATTGCCGCAATCGGAGGGTCGGGCGATCTCCCCGCAATCAAGCTGTCAAGCGTTTATTCAGGTACCATCTGAATGTGTGGTGACCTCCATGGAAAGACAAATGAAAATAAATACATGGGGCGGGAGGGAGGGGTTGAATAGTGGTTCCTGGAACATTCTTCCATCTTACCAATTTTAACACAGATCCCCCATCCATCCCCTTCACACACACACACACACACACACACACACACACACACACACACACACACACACACACACACACACACACACACACACACACACACACACACACACACACACACACACACACACTAGGCCATTCACCTCTGACCCTGACCTCATCCTTTTCATTCCATGCACTCCCAGCCGCACTCCATCTCCATCCCTAAGGATGCAGGCCAGGGTCCCCTCCCCCGACCGGCATCTGTTTTCTATCAGCTTCTTGTCGGCCTTCTCCCTCGATGCTTCCCTCCCGGGTAATGACTTTATTAAAGAAGCCTGCTGCTCTCACTCTCTCTCTCTCTTTCTATGCCTCTTTCACTCACTCTTTCTGTCTCAATGTCTCTCTCTCTCTCTCTCTCTGTCTTCTCTCTCTCTCTGCATCTCTCTGCCTCTCTCTATCAGGACTGGACATACTCCTGGTTCTTAGGCATGATCATGAAGGAGTTTTACCACATACAATTGTTTCATATTACTCCTTAATTAATCTTATTGCGCCAACAAATGTGTCCATCAGAGATTTCCTTACTGGCTCTTAAACCAATTATGAGAATTAACACATGCATTCACTTATATATTTCTCATAACATACAGCGACACAATGTTGGATAACATAATCGTGATGATGAAAATGGTACATTGGTGCTCAAAGTCTTGCTGATGTAAAGGTAGAAATACAGAGGAATTAACCAGTGGAAATATCTTCCCTTCTCTCCCATCTCTACGGCCCTTCAGTGGCCATTAGAGTGTAGCGTGACTGAAGGGAGTTCATTTCTTCACTGGACCTGCCTGTGTTTCTGAAAGAAAAGGAACACTGTAAACCCTCAGGCAATCAGTGCATACCGTGTGTGTGTGTGTGTGTGCCCATGTGTTTTACATGCTGGAGAAACATTACAACATAATGCGGCCTCTTTTTCAGTCCTTTTCTGCTGTCTGGTGTTTTACCAACATCTAAATCCGTCCACTCAATCCCCAACACACACGCGCACACACACACACACACACACACACACACAATGATCCTCTGTTCCTAAACCTGTGTCACTTCTCCCTCAGCCCACACATGCTAAACAAACTAGCTACATACTTTAACCAGATTAAAGATTTGGTGAATCAGGGCTACGGTGAAACAAATCTGCCCAAATCCCTCGCTGCCTCCCTCTACAGTATATCTCATCAGACTTCCAATGTCCTCTCCCACCTCTCTCTCTCTCTCTCTCTCTCTCTCTCACTCTTTCCTCGCTCCTCATATTTAAATATTTCCTCATCCCTTTGCTTCAGAGAGCAGGCTATTTCATGCTTTGTGTCATAATGGAATTATTTTAAAATGCTCAGGCTGAGAATGGGACTAAATGGGAAAGGAGATATAAATAGATTTCCAGCAAGCCTTTTGCAAAAACCTTTCCTTTATCTTCTGCACTCTCATTGAGGTTCAGCACCGCTGTACTAAAATGGCAGCAATGTAAAGGAGAGACCCACTTTAAGGCCACACAGTGCATGAACAGGTAGCCTAGTTAATGTACCATTGATAATTTATGATTTGTGCATTAAGAGAGTTTGGCCAGACCACACCAGGCTACAGTACTTAACTTTGGTCATAAATAGTAGATGTTTGTATTATCACTTGCATGCCATCGTGTAAACATGACATAATCAAAGGGGGCTGCTCTAAGCAAAACTCCCATTCGTATCCTATAAGTAGACACGGTAGCTTCATTCCTGTGTTTTTTTATTCCCCTTGTGTTGCTATTTTAACGTCAAATATTTAACTCTGCATTGTTGCGAAGGGCTCGTAAAACAAGCATTCCACTGTCAAATCTACACCAGTTGTATTCGGAGCATGTGACAAATAAAATGTGATTTGATTTTGCTGTCCAGTATCAGTTAGGTAACTCCGGGGGTCTGGGGGCCTGGTCCGTGTGTGTCACCCTTTAGCCGCAGCTCTAGCTAACAAACCTGACTTCAATAATCAATTCATCATGTTCTTTAGTTTAGACAGAGAGGAAGAGGTCGAAGCGAGAGGTTTCACTCTCGCCAGAATCTGTCCAGAAATGAGCCCAACGCATTTTTATGGGCTTATTTTGTTGCCTGCCTTCCCGCCTTTGGGACAACGACTCCCATTGTTAGGGCGTAGACAGGAGCATCTCGTCATTATATACACATCTCTGGTTTAGAATGCAACTGCTGCTTTAAATCAGTCGTATTGGCTAGGGATGTGGGAAAAAGTGTGACACCAATTTAGCCCCTTGAGCACCAGAGTCCATCAATCTGTATTATGTCCTGACTCGTTGGAACACTGGGAGTGAGAAGATCCCATTGCACTAAAGGACACAATACCAGATCAATGACATAAGGAGTACAAGGTATGTGGGGTAGATATGTACATAAAGGCAGGGTAAAGTGATGAAGCATCAGGGTATATAATAATAAAGAACAGAGTAGCAGCAGCATACAAATAACAAATAACATGCTTCTGATGAAGAGCTACAAAAGTAAGTAAATAGCCGTATTAGACTGAACGCTATAAGGTCATTTCGTCAAACTTGTGAGGCTCTCCATGCTCATTAGTTGCTCATTCAACGTTGCTGCTACTTCACGTCTCTCATCTGAACTGTTCCTGAGCCCAACCAGGAAGGTTACCATGGCTATATATTCCCAGATGTCGATAAAACAGCCACGCATGTGGTCTCTCGCGTCTGCGTCACCAGTCTCTTGCGTCTGCGTCACCAAATGTTGCGCAAGCGTGCACATGAGTGTCACTCCCGAAACTTCTCACAACCGTGCCCTTTTAGTAAAGTTATTATATGAAAGCTGAATCTTGGATGTCTTGGAAGATCACACAGTGATGAATTAGTATTCTACATAACAGAATCAAATATTATAGCATAGTATAAAGTACACCAAAAAAACACCACCTTATTCCTTATGCGATTTTAGGATGGTTAGCTGAATAGTAAAAATAACTCAACAGCACGTGCCACCAGGCAGCGTGTGCTTCGACTGAAATAAAATAGAGGAAGGTTATGTAGTTTAACACCATCTGCTCTAATTTGCTCACGAAACAGTATTTCGAGAAGATCTGAATGCATACGCAAATGCTGCCAAATGTTTTTATTCATATACACTGCCCCGCGAATGTCCCGCAAAATCATCCTGCCGTCCTGCATTTTGGGTTTTTTAAATGTGGTCACCCTACTCTACAGCGCTTCACCAATCTGGGCTTTATGGGAGAGTTGCCAGATGGAAGCCACTCCTGAGAAAACGGCACATGACAGCAGGCGAGATCACAAAGCAAAAGATGATGTGGTCTGATGAGACAAAAGGTGTCTAATACCATCCCGACTGTGAAGCATGGTGGTGGCAGCATCATGCTAGGCAGCCAGGGGATGCTTTTCAGCAGCAGGGACTGGGAGACTGGTAAGGATAGAGGAAACAATGAATGGAGCCAAATACAAGCAAATCCTTGATGAGAACCTGCTTCAAAGAGCAAATGACCTTAGACTTGGGTGAAGATTTATGTTCCAACAGGACAATGACCCCAAGCATACAGCCAAAGCAACGCTGGAAAGGCTTCAGAACAAGAATGTGAAAGTCTTTGAGTGGCCCAGCTAAAGCCCAGACTTGAAACCCATTGAAATCTGTGGAAACATTAGGAACACCTGCTCTTTCCATGACATAGACTGACCAGGTGAATCCAGGTGAAAGCTATGATCCCTTATTGATGTCACATGTTAAATCAGTCTAGATGAAAGGGGGGGGGGGGGGGGGGGGGACAGGTTAAAGAAGGATTTTTAAGCCTTGAGACATTTGAGACATGAATTGTGTGTGTGCCATTTAGAGGGTGAACGGGCAAGACAAAATATTTAAGTTCCTTTGAACAGGGTGTGGTAGTCGACGCCAGGCGCACCAGTTTGACTGTGTAACAAGAACTGCAACGCTTCTGGGTTTTTCACGCTCAACAGTTTCCCGTGTGCATCAAGAATGGTCCACCACCCAAAGGACACCCAGCCAACTTGACACAACTGTGGGAAGCATTGGAGTCAACATGGGCCAGCAACCCTATCGGAACACTTTCGACACCTTGTAGAGTCCATGCCCCACACGAGTTGAGGCTGTTCTGAGGGCAAAGGGGGTGCAACTCAATATTAGAAAGGTGTTCCTAATGTTTTGTACCCTCAGTGTATATTCTTGTGCGTGTGCATAGAGACAGTGCAAGATAGGGTCAATGCAGATAATCTGTGTAACCATTAAATGAACTATTTAGCAGTCTTATGGCTATTTAGCAGTCTTATGGCTTGGGGGTAGAAGCTATCTCGGTGGACGGTAGCAGAGTGAACACTCTATGGCTTAGGTGGCTGGAGTTTTCCTCTGACACCGCCCAATATAGAGGTCCTGGATGGCAGTGAGGTCAGCCTCAGTGATGTACCGGGCTGTCCGCACCACCCTCTGTAGCGCTTTGTGGTCAACAGCGGTGCATTTGCTATACCAAGCGGTGAATGCAGTCTCTACTCCTGAGCTAGAGAAGACTTCCCTGAACCAAGGCTATATCAAAGTATAAGGCTTTGGCAAACTGGTGTAAGAACTATGAACATAGAGGCTTCCCAATGACAAGTGTTTTGCAGGGCGTACAGAAAAACGGAGAGGGAGAATTAGTAAGAAGGCAGTATAACAACTAACTAATCACCATTATCTATTATTAACTAAGGACTTACATTTCATTCACATCATGTTTTTCGGTCACTTAAATCAGTGATCAAGAAAAAGTATAAAACAAATCATGTTGAACTTTCTCGGATAGTCTCTCAAATCTTTCTTTGACTATAATGAATATGGACATGGTAACCGTGGATATGACACACTCATTTGTATCCACTTCCTGTGTGTTAGAAACTGTTCTTCACTGATTATCAAGTTGAGACGGGCGTCAGTCAGACTGGAATAATCAGTCTATTACATAATTGAATCAACCAGGACATATTCACTCTGAGATGACGGCTACAGAACGAACGACAGAGAAGCAAACGAGACACGTCCTTTCAGTTTCAAATAAAACCTAAATCCTCTCTCTTTGTCTCTCTGACAATAGGCGGCCCAGAAAAATGTAGAGTAGGAGAGCAGTCCCAGACTTGAGACAAAAGTTCACTGAATGAACACTGCCGACGGATTTGGCTGAGAGGGGATGTTCCTTCCTTCTCCCATTTAGCCACCCTCTGTAGTGTACTACTACCACCCACCCTCTGTAGTGTACTACTACCACCCACCCTCTGTTGTGTACTACTACCACCCACCCTCTGTAGTGTACTACTACCACCCACCCGCTGTAGTGTACTACTACCACCCACCCGCTGTAGTGTACTACTACCACCCAACCTCTGTAGTGTACTACTGCCACCCACCATCTGTTGTGTACTACTACCACCCACCCTCTAATTACTACTACCACTCACCCTCTGTTGTGTACTACTACCACCCACCCTCTGTAGTGTACTACTACCACCCACCCGCTGTAGTGTACTACTACCAACCAACCTCTGTAGTGTACTACTACCACCCATCCTCCGTAGTGTGCTACTACCAACCATCCTCCGTAGTGTGCTACTACCACCCACCCTCTGTAGTGTACTACTACCACCCACCCTCCGTAGTGTACTACTACCACCCATCCTCTGTAGTGTGCTACTACCACCCACTCTCTGTAGTGTACTACTACCACCCACCCTCCGTAGTGTACTACTACCACCCATCCTCTGTAGTGTGCTACTACCACCCACTCTCTGTAGTGTGCTACTACCACCCACTCTCTGTAGTGTACTACTACCACCCATCCTCTGTAGTGTGCTACTACCACCCACTCTCTGTAGTGTACTACTACCACCCACTCTCTGTAGTGTACTACTACCACAGATAATGTTAAGAAACATTGTTCTTCTGTGGGAATTTCAGTATTTCAGTATAAAGATTTCTAAAGGTTTCCTCATGGTTCTATTTAAAGTTATGTTCTCAGAACGTCGAGAAACAGCGTTCTTCTGTGGGAATCTCAGTACTTTCAGGAAGTTTCGTCATGGTGTTATGTTTAAAAACAACCAAACAAACACATTTATCTCAGTCACACCCTGATCTGTTTCACCTGTCCTTGTGTTTGTCTCTACCCCCCTCCAGGTGTCATCTTTATTTATCCCCTGGGTATTTATACCTGTGTTGTCTGTCTGTCTGTGCCAGTTTGTCTTGTTTGTTCAAGTCAACCAGTGTTTTGCCTCAGCTCCTGCTTTTCGTCAATCTCTCTTTTTCTTGTCCTCCTGGTTTTGACCCTTGCCTGTCCTGACTCTGAACCTGCCTGCCGTCCTGTGCCTTTGACCTTACTCTGGATTATCAACCTCTGCCTGATCTGACCCTGAGCCTGCCTGACGTCCTGTACCTTGGCCCCACTACTCTGGATTATCGACCCCTGCCTGCCTTGACCTGTCGTTTGCCTGCCCCTATTGCTGTAATAAACATTGTTACTTCAACACAGTCTGCACTTGGGTCTTACCTGAAACCCGATAATCTCAACAAGTAGCATCTCAAATGCAACAAAAATAGAACCACAAAATCACCTAGTGATTTCAGATAAAAACAAAGTAGACTGTCCAATCGATGATACGAATCTTGGATGCTACACTAAACAATCAGTGCTGAACACAACACCCCCCACCCCCACCATTAAACTAGGCATGAAAGGAGGTGATAAAGTCTTGAAGGTAAGCAGGGCGGTAGTGCACCCTTACAGGCAGCAGAATGGGTGCTGCTGCAGCGACAGCAACAGGTGCCTGTGGGGCAGGTGGGGCCAAGGGAGTGTGTGCCACTGGTAGTGAACCACTCAGGGTGGCATCAATGGCAGAGTGGGGACATGCATGAGGTGGCATGAGGTGGCATCTTCCTCAGTTGGCATGCCAGCAAGATCCGTCAGTCAGTTTAAACGTTGCTCGGCCCAGCTGAAGTTAAACTTGACATGGTGTTGTTGACCTGAAGGTGCAAAGCTTGTCTGCGTGGTGTGGTCGTTGCACCCTGACTCAATCCCTCACTTGGATTCCAGGAAGTTGTGCTCTCTTTCTTTTGTTGTAGCACTCCTGACTTTTACGCTGTTGGCTTTGCATTGCTGCGTTGACTGTCGAGGCTGTCGGGTTACTGACAGAGGGTCTGAGCCTGTATATGGGCAGCTCTAGTTCACGTCCTCGCATCAGCTTTGCAGGAGAAACTCCAGTGGTGAGCATCTCTGTAGTGCAGCAGAGTTTGCGACAAGGACTCAGGGAAGGAGCAACCCTGAGCTAGGTGAGCTCTCATTCAGTTTTTCAGTGATTGATCAAACCTCTCTCCCCCTCCCCTGTTGGCCTGGGAGTGGTAGTAGGCTGTTCTGATGTGCTTGCTGAGGACCGTTGTCCGTGGTCAGAGTTGCAGGCAATCCCCAGCAAGAAAATTGCTTATTCAGGAAGTTTATGATGACCCCTGAAGTGACTGAACCCATGGGCGTGATCTTAGGCCATTTTGAAAGGAGGTCATACGCAACCACCTGGAAGAGTTAGTGATGTGACACATTGTAGAGTTCACCGCAGATGTCCAGTTGGATATGTTCCCATGGATGGGAGGGCCAGGCCAGTGGTTGCAGTGATGGTGGCGGCGGAAGTGGGCCTGTCTTTCCACTGACAAGACAAGGAGCACAGTCACGTACTAGCCCTTCAAAATCATAATTGATTCCTGGCCACCACACCAGGTCTGGGCAGCACTGCTTCAGCTTCACAATGACATGGTGGCCCTCATAAGCCATGGCCAACACTCATCGTCTGAGGACGCTTGGTATGACGGTGCAGTTTCCGCAAGCCAGCCATGTCATTCCAGCATGACAGCTCATGTTCAAACCTGGCATATGGTTCCGACGGGAGCTGTGCCAGCCAGCTATTGGCTATGTATTGCCTCAAGGTCATGAAAATGGGGTCGTTGGCTGATTCTTGGGTCAGCTCCTTAAGCGACACTTTGTCTTGGAGACATGAGTGTAGGAGCTGGATGAGGTCCTCCTCTGAGTCATCCTAGGCACAGGTGGAGTCTGGGGAATGAGAGCGCGAAAGGAGATATGCCACCACATTGTCCCTGTCCGATGTAAACTACAGCTTAAAGGTATACTGCTGGAGGCGGTCTGACCAGCGATACATGCAGAGGAGGTTGTGACCCGACCCGGAGGTAGACATCAAGGCTGTGAGGACCTGGTGGTCAGTGCACAGGGTGAAAGAATGTCTGTAGAGGTAAATGTGCCACCGCTCACAGGCTCAGACGCATGCTAGTGCCTCCCTCTCTCCAACAGAGTACTTCTGTTCAGTGGGGCTCAATGTGCAAGAAGCGGAAGCTACCGGCTTCTCAATACCATACTAAAGATGAGAGAGGACTGCTCCCACTGCTGTAGCTGATGCGTCACAGGTGACCAGAGTTGGCCTGGTGAGGTTAAAGTAGGCCAGGATGGTTGAAGTGGCCAGCAGTTCTTTGAGAGGCCCAGTACACCTCCTATTTCAATAGCTGACACAGAGGGGAAGGGATGGCTGAGTACTGGGGCAGGAAGTGCAGTAACCCGTCATTCCCAGAAATGAGGCGAGTTGTGTAGCAGATGTCGGTTCCAGGACACGATGGATGGCTTCCATGTTTGACTGCAGCGGTTCGAACCTTTGGGCTGATACGCGAAACCTGACAAAGTCGATCTCTGGCATTGAGAACAGTGTTGAGTGTGAGGTTGTGTTGACTGAGCGCTGTGAAGGCTGCTTGCAGTCGTTCGTCATGGACGGCAGTGTTGGGGCCATGGATGACGATGTCATCCAAGCAGACAGCCACTTCAGTGACCCCGGAAAGGATGATGGACATTATCTTCCAGAAATAGCTGGGGGCCGAACTGAGACCAAAAGGCATCCTTGTGTAGTGGTATACCCCGATATGAGTGACAAAGGCTGTCACGTTCCTACTCTCTGGGTGTAGGGGAACATTGAGGTAGCCCTTGCAAAGGTCCAGCTTTGTAAAGACCGTCAACCTGTAGAAGTGACTGATCAGTTCCTCCATGGTCAGCAGCGGGTAACGATCAGGTATGATAGCCTTGTTGGCCGCTCTCAGATCCAAGTAGACCCGCAGCTCTCCAGACTTCTTTTTAGCGATGACCAAGTTGGACACCCATGGGAAAGCGAGTTGGACACCCATTGTGTAGCTCCTTAGTGACCTCCTTGCATAAAGCCAGTGGAATACGGTGTAGAGGTTGAATGACTGGAGTCACCGTAGGGTCGAGGAGGGGCTTTTGTGTGATTGTTGTCAGGGCACCTACGCCGTTGAAGGGGGCCTCCATGGGGAGGCCACGTGCACTATTGTTAAGCCACTGTTGTCCCTCAGAGAGAACCCCAGACTGGTGAACAGGTCCAGGCCTAAGATATTAGTGCCCTGATGTGGAAGGGGAACTGAGTGAGGACCCTGTTGCCATTCTGCACAGGTGAGGGTGTAAAGCCGATGACATCAATCACTGAGTGCCTATATCCGTACAGGCTAAAGCTGGGCGGCTGGAGGCGCAGGTGGGATAAGAACTGCTCGTAGGTGGCATTTTTGAGGAGCATGAGAGGAATGCAGGAGTCACCCAGGTATACAGCGCAAGTGGAAAACCCACTCGGGTTTGAGCCAACCGTGTGAATGACAGCAGGGGGTGTGTCCATGGGGCATGAGCGTTGGAGCACAGGGGCCTGGGATGGAGCTGACCTACACCACTTTGAAAAATGGTTTGTATCTGACATTGTCTACTTGTCTGTCCACGAGCAGGGCAGTCAGGAGCACATGCTTTGTGTCTATTGGAACCACAGTTGGCACACCGTTGACGCGCCTGGGGTTTCATCAACTGCACTGAGGCATTCATGTCACTGTCTGAGTGACAGCTACACTATGAGCACTAAGACTGCTGCACAGCTTGAATGGCACTGGTATCATGTGTCTGTACCTCAGATATCTTAGTTGCACAGTGAACTACTGATTACACTTGGGAAGCTATGGGTACAGCTTTTGCTAAAGTCAGATCATCATCTTCAAGGAGAAGCCTCTCCCGCACGAGTGAGCTTGAGGTTCTTTCAATTAACTGGTCCCTGATAATTTAATCTCTAAGATAACCAAACTGACATGACTGCGTTATCCATTTAAGATCGTTGACATACTGTGCTTGCTGCCCGAAAATGCAGCCTTTTTAGAAGCACACTCTGTTTCTTTGCAAAATGTCCATCCAAAAGTTCAACAGCTGTATCATGTGTGTGCTTCCCCAAGCTCTTGGAAGATGTGCAGGCCCTTGGCACTGTCACGTGTGCTCCCTCTCCGGCCTCTAGGTCACCAGGCTGCTCGTTATGGTGCACACCTGTCACCATCGTTACACGCACCTGCGCATCGTCAGACTCACCTGGACTCCATCACTTCCTTGATTACCTGCCCTATATATGTCACTCCCCTTGGTTCCTTCCCCAGGCATCATTGTTTCTGTTTCATGTCTGTGCATTGTTCGAGGTTATTGTCTTGTATTATGTTCCGTTTATTTTATTAAAACACTCACCCCCTGAAATTGCTTTCCGACTCTCAGAGCACATCGTTACAGGCGCTGAGAGAGTGGAGAGGAATGTCCCCTTTCCTCTTAAGGCTAACCACATCCAGTCCGGTAGCTAGCATGTACAGTGGGGAGAACAAGTATTTGATACACTGCCGATTTTGCAGGTTTTCCCACTTACAAAGCATGTAGAGGTCTGTAATTTTTTTATCATAGGTACACTTCAACTGTGAGAGACGGAATCTAAAACAAAAATCCAGAAAATCTAATTGTATGATTTTTAAAGTAATTCATTTGCATTTTATTACATGACATAAGTATTTGATACATCAGAAAAGCGGAACTTAATATTTGGTACAGAAACCTTTGTTTGCAATTACAGAGATCATATGTTTCCTGTAGTTCTTGACCAGGTTTGCACACACTGCAGCAGGGATTTTGGCCCACTCCTGCATACAGACCTTCTCCAGATCCTTCAGGTTTTGGGGCTGTCACTGGGCATTACGAACTTTCAGCTCCCTCTAAAGATTTTCTATTGGGTTCAGGTCTGGAGACTGGCTATGCCACTTCAAGACCTTGAGATGCTTCTTACGGAGCCACTCCTTAGTTGCCCTGGCTGTGTGTTTCTTCATGCTGGAAGACCCAGCCACGACCCATCTTCAATGCTCTTACTGAGGGAAGGAGGTTGTTGGCCATGATCTTGCGATACATGGCCCCATCCATCCTCCCCTCAATACGGTGCAGTCGTCATGTCCCCTTTGCAGAAAAGCATCCCCAAAGAATGATGTTTCCACCTAAATGCTTCACGGTTGGGATGGTGTTCTTGGGGTTGTACTCATCCTTCTTCTTCCTCCAAACACGGTGAGTGGAGTTTAGACCAAAATGCTCTATTTTTGTCTCATCAGACAACATGACCTTCTCCCATTCCCCCTCTGGATCATCCAGATGGTCATTGGCAAACTTCAGACGGGCCTGGACATGCACTGGCTTGAGCAGGGGGACCTTGCGTCCGCTGCAGGATTTTAATCCATGACGGCGTAGTGTGTTACTAATGGTTTTCTTTGAGACTGTGGTCCCAGCTCTCTTCAGGTCATTGACCAGGTCCTGCCGTGTAGTTCTGGGCTGATCCCTCACCTTCCTCATGATCATTGATGCCCCACAAGGTGAGATCTTGCATGGAGCCCCAGACCGAGGGTGATTGACCGTCATCTTGAACTTCTTCCATTTTCGAATAATTGCGCCAACAGTTGTTTGCCTATTTTCCTGTAGCCCATCCCAGCCTTGTGCAGGTCTACAATTTTATCCCTGATGGCCTTACACAGCTCTCTGGTCTTGGCCATTGTGGAGAGGTTGGAGTCTGTTTGATTGAGTGTGTGGACAGGTGTCTTTTATACAGGTAACGAACAGGTGCAGTTAATACAGGTAATGAGTGGAGAACAGGAGGGGTTCTTAAAGAAAAACTAACAGGTCTGAGAGCCGGAATTCTTATAGGTTGGTAGGTGATCAAATACTTATGTCATGCAATAAAATGCAAATTAATTACTTAAAAATCATACAATGTGATTTTCGTTTTAGATTCCGTCTCTCATAGTTGAAGTGTACCTATGATAAAAATTACAGACCTCTACATGCTTTGTAAGTAGGAAAACCTGCAAAATTGGCAGTGTATCAAATACTTGTTCTCCCCACTGTATGTGTCAGAGAAATTGTATAGGAAGAGAGACTGCAGATTCTTTCAAACAATTTTAATATAAAATTTGCAAAAACGAAGAATAGTCAGAGTTAGTCAGAGTCTCAACAGAGTTGAAAGCTCCATGAACAGAGTTGGCTCTCAGCTTTTATAGAGACGTCCAACCTCTTTGTCTATTTGGCAGAAAGCAGATGTGTGCAAACATGGGTGGGGAACATAGTGTATAAAAGGTGTTTAGCTTGTCTGTGCAGATTAAGATAGCTGACATTGTCACCATTGTCTGTTCCTTCCTGCAAATTTCCACACAGAGGAGTTCCTACAGATAGTACAAACAGGATGTCACATACTGAGGTCGCACCCGGCTCTTATCTGTACGCCCAGACGTATGGCTAAGTCACACAAGACAAGACTGCATCAGCAAAAAAAACACTAGAATATAACAATGGACAATTCGAGGTAAAAAACAGCATAGTATGTCTAATGTTGTAATTCTCCACAACATTTCCTCCCTTTTGAGACTAAGTCCCAAACTAATGGAAAATGACTAACAAGTATTTTCATCAAGCAAGCATGAACATAATTTGGAAAGAGTGAAAAGGAAAGACATTCTTACACTTAGTACATAAAAATGGTAAATTACCTGTCAGAGTTTCAAACCTTCACATAGTACAATTCATTCTTAGAAGGGGAAAGGAACATTTGAATAAACATCAGTACACACTTCATCACCACAGACAAGGAAATCACTTGGTGTTTGTTTGCGAGATCACTGCTGAGCTCTTTCAGATGTTCCACTACAATAGTCAAGTTACCCTCACCCTGGGGTATGAATGTACAGCAATGGTCACCTATCATTTGGCACACTCTGCAGGAGATGTGATGTTACTACTACAGCAAACTTCCCTTCAGTTTGAGGTGGCCTATTGTATACAGGGATCTGTGGCTATAATTTCAAGTGTTGTACCTTCTTTAACAAACCCCTCACTGAAAGTTGACAATAGTGTGTGAAATGACAACACTATCTCTGCTACAATCTGCAACTAACACCCTTATGCAAACATTTTGTCTCAAATACATGCCCCATATGTACTTAGCCTCCAGTTACAAGTACATAAATCATTCCATCTTACCCATAACATGTTAGTCACTACTTCTAGTCCACTTCTATAGTTATAAACATACTCAAGTCCATTGTACTGCATAATCCAGAAAGCCATATGTATTGATTCGCATTAACATTTTAATTATAATAGCATGGTAAAACAAAACCCCTACTATCAATGTCCCCATCATGGTTATACAACCCACATTTAGAATGACAGTCCTTAGTGCTTCACGTCGAGTCATTCAAATTCAAGACCCTCAACTTGGCACACACAGACACGGTTAGAATGTACATTTACAAACAGTATATTCATCATGTATTCACCAGCATGAACAATTCTCATCACTTGTGGTAATGACAGATTGGTATCTCAATGTATTTTAATCTAAATTCTAATAAACTTCCCAGTGTTTAGACCTCCAAAATCAACATGATACTTCAAATAAACAGTTTAGGGCAACCCTAAATCAATTTTCAGGCACAGTTGACCGTCCCCCTCCTTCACAGCACTCTTCTTCTGGTGTTTCTTCATGTTCTGCTTCAGATAGTGTTTCAGTTCATCCTCCCAATGGCGCATATTCAAAATGGATGGCCCTTGATAATGTCTCTCACCTGAGCCGCTCTGTCTTTTACAGTCCATTATGTCTTGTCCATTTTCCTACCAGTACACCAGCGGAATGAAATACGTTTTGACAGGATCTCTTTCCATGATCACTCCACGTGGACTCATGTCGCACTCCTGAGAGAAAAGGCATGAGAGAAAAGGCAGTTGATAGCTTCGACTGGATGCTGTGTACGTACTGGTTGCTGGCTCGGACGCAGGTCTCACGGTAGGAGTGGTGAAGGACAAGGTCATAGTGAACGCCATTTCTTCAGTTGGTTAGGGAGGGGGGTGAAGTTCACACTGTTATCATCAATGTATTCTTTCCATGCATCACAAGATACCATCTGTAGTCACTATCGCCATAACTTCGAAAGAGGACAGACCAAAACAAAATTTTAAGACATTCACCCCATGACAATTATTACTTTCCCAATTTTCTTAATACCAACATTTCTAAGACAAATCTCAAAGAGCATAACAACACACTTGTTGAAACCATTTTGCAAATTTGCTTATATTCCCTTATCATACTGGCGACCTCCCCGCAGAGTTACCCCTTAGGGAGAAATCCCGACTGTACAGCAGACCCAATCTGGTGAGATTTGTTTCAAAACAAGGCAAAAACAAACACAATAACAGCAATACACTTGTTCATATAAACTAGAGATGGGAAAAACGTTTTTCTTTTATAGGCAGACTTGTGAAGAAACAAATGTGCATATTTACCAAAGGCCCCAGGGGACCGGTAATTAAAAAAACAACAACACTGCCTGTTAAATCAAAAATAAACTAATTAGAATAACAAATCAAATTAAAACTATAACTCCATAAGGAAATAGTTGTATCCCGTAAGATAATGATAAAATAGACTAGAGACAGGTGTCCCTCATTCAGGGGCAGCACTCCCTCTCTCCTTCTCGTGTTCTAAATCACACATAGGACTATTGCTAAATTATAAACTTCTTCCTAATTATTAGTGTTTACATAGTGTCACACCCTGGTCAAAGTATTTTGTGTTTATCTTTATTTATTTGGTCAGGCCAGGGTGTGGCATGGGTTTTTGTATGTGGTGTGTATTTATGGGGATTGTAGCTAGTGGGGTGTTCTAGCTAAGTCTATGGCTGTCTGAAGTGGTTCTCAATCAGAGGCAGGTGTTTATCGTTGTCTCTGATTGGGAACCATATTTAGGCAGCCATATTCTTTGAGTTTGTCGTGGGTGATTGTCCTTAGTGTCATTGTTCTGTGTTAGGTTACACAAGTATAGGCTGTTTCGGTTTTCGTTAAGTTTATTGTTTTGATAGTGTTTGTGTTTAGTGTGTTACTTCATTAAACATGGATTGCAATAGACACGCCGCATTTTGGTCCGACTCTCCTTCTCACCAAGAAAACCGTTACAGAATCACCCACCACAAAGGGACCAAGCAGCGTGTCAACAGGCAGGAACAGCCCAAAGTGGAGTACAGTATGGACTATACTTCTTGGGAGGAGATAGACAGGTGGGCGGTCGACCCAGGGAGAGTGCCGGAGCCCGCCTGGGATTCGATGGAGCAGTGCGCGGAAGGATATAGGAGAATGGAGTTTGCGAAGCAAGCAAGGCGGCGCGGACGGAGGCCCCATAGTCAGCCCCAAAAATTTATTGGGGGGGGGGGGCTCAGGGAGAGTGTGGCAGAGTCAGGAGCCAGACCTGAGCCAACTCTCCCTGTTTATCGTGAGGAGCCAAGGAGGAGACCAGAACCAGAGCCGGTGTTGGAGGTGAGCGAAACAGAGACTGTGAAGGAGTTAATGGGGAAATTGGAGGAGAGAGAAATGAGGGAGTTGCTGTGTTGGTGTTTTAAACATGGAATTCGCCCGACGGAGCGTGTCGGGGATTTGATGGCACCTGGGTCAGCGCTCCATACTCGTCCTGAGGTGCGTGTTAGTCGGCTGGTGAAGATGGTGCCAGTCTCACGTACCAGGCCTCCTGTGCACCTCCCTAGCCTTGCACGTCCTGTGCCAGCACCGCTCTCAAGATCTCCAGTACGCCTTCACGGTCTAACCCATCCTGTGCCACCTCCACACCCCAGCCCTCCGGTAGCAGCTCCCCGCACCAGGCTTCCTGTGCGTGTCCTCGGCCCAGTACCGCCAGCACCGCGCATCAGGCCTACAGTGCGCCTCGCCTGTCCAGCGCTGTCGGAGCCCTTCTCCTCTCCAGCGCTGTCGGAGTCTCCCGCCTGTTTAGCGCTGTTAGAGCCTTCCTTCTCTACAGCGCTGCCGGAGTCTCCCGCCTGTTCAGAACTGCCAGTTAGCATAGAGCTGCCAGTTAGCATAGAGCTGCCAGTTAGCATAGAGCTGCCAGTTAGCATAGAGCTGCCAGTCTGCAAGGAGCTGCCAGTCTGCAAGGAGCTGCCAGTCTGCATAGAGCTGCCAGTCTGCAAGGAGCTGCCAGTCTGCATAGAGCTGCCAGTCTGCAAGGAGCTGCCAGTCTGCAAGGAGCCGCCAGAGCTGCCTGTCTGCAGGATGCCGCCAAAGCTGCCAGTCTGCAAGGAGCCGCCAGAGCTGCCAGTCTGCAAGGAGCTGCCAGTCTGCAAGGAGCCGCCAGGGCCGCCAGTCTGCAAGGAGCAGCCAGGGCCGCCAGTCAGCATGGAGCAGCCAGGGCCGCCAGTCAGCATGGAGCAGCCAGGGCCGCCAGTCAGCATGGAGCAGCCAGGGCCGCCAGTCAGCATGGAGCAGCCAGGGCCGCCAGTCAGCATGGAGCAGCCAGGGCCGCCAGTCAGCATGGAGCAGCCAGGGCCGCCAGTCAGCATGGAGCAGCCAGTCAGCATGGAGCAGCCAGTCAGCATGGAGCAGCCAGAGCAGCCAGTCAGCATGGAGCAGCCAGAGCAGCCAGTCAGCATGGAGCAACCAGAGCTGCCAGTCAGCATGGAGCAGCCAGTCAGCATGGAGCAGCCAGAGCTGCCAGTCAGCATGGAGCAGCCAGTCAGCATGGAGCAGCCAGAGCTGCCAGTCATCATGGAGCTGCCAGTCATCATGGAGCAGCCAGTCAGCATGGAGCTTCCAGATCTGCCAGTCGACCAGACTCTTCCAGATCTGCCAGTCGACCAGACTCTTCCAGATCTGCCAGTCGACCAGACTCTTCCAGATCTGCCAGTCGACCAGACTCTTCCAGATCTGCCAGTCGACCAGACTCTTCCAGATCTGCCAGTCGACCAGACTCTTCCAGATCTGCCAGTCGACCAGACTCTTCCAGATCTGCCACTCGACCAGACTCTTCCAGATCTGCCAGTCGACCAGACTCTTCCAGATCTGCCAGTCGACCAGACTCTTCCAGATCTGCCAATCAGCCAGGATCTGCCAGTCAGCCAGGATCTGGTAGATTCATCAACCTGCCTGAACTTCCTCTCACTCCTGAGCTTCCTCTCACTCCTGAGCTTCCTCTCACTCCTGAGCTTCCCCTCAGTCCCGAGCTGCCTCAGTCCCGAGCTGCCCCTCAGTCCCGATCTGCTCCTCAGTCCAGTGGGGTTCTGGGTGAGGACTACTAGGCCATGGTCGGCGGCGAGGGTGGACTATCCAGGGACGCGAGGAGAAGGGACTAAGACATTGATTGAATGGGGTCCACGTCCCGCGCCGGAGCCGCCACCATGGACAGACGCCCACCCGGACCCTCCCTATTGTTTGGAGGTGCGTTCGGGAGTCCGCACCTTAGGGGGGGGGTTCTGTCACACCCTGGTCAAAGTATTTTGTGTTTATCTTTATTTATTTGGTCAGGCCAGGGTGTGGCATGGGTTTTTGTATGTGGTGTGTATTTATGGGGATTGTAGCTAGTGGGGTGTTCTAGCTAAGTCTATGGCTGTCTGAAGTGGTTCTCAATCAGAGGCAGGTGTTTATCGTTGTCTCTGATTGGGAACCATATTTAGGCAGCCATATTCTTTGAGTTTGTCGTGGGTGATTGTCCTTAGTGTCATTGTTCTGTGTTAGGTTACACAAGTATAGGCTGTTTCGGTTTTCGTTAAGTTTATTGTTTTGATAGTGTTTGTGTTTAGTGTGTTACTTCATTAAACATGGATTGCAATAGACACGCCGCATTTTGGTCCGACTCTCCTTCTCACCAAGAAAACCGTTACACATAGCCCATTTAAATCTCAACCCCATTGTTTTCTATCCCTTTTCTTTCCCTCAGAAACCATTTAAAAACATTTCAAACATTTCCCTCATTCTGCGTACCCAGTTTACAACCAAATTAAAAAAAGACCCCACACAATAAATCAAACATGTTATTAACACCACTTAACAAATATTCATAACAATTGAGTGTTGTGTGCGTGTTGGTGTTCGTGGTAAAATGTAAGGCAAAACAAATAAATGGCCAGGCCTTACTTATTTGGGAGCTCCCTTTACTCCCGAATCCGGATACCTTCATACTTTATAAAACTGCATAATTTCACTAACTACTCTCCCATTGCAAACATTCAAATGCAGAGAAAATAAACATTTTGTTAGTTTTCATTTTGCTATATCTTAAATCAGTCCAAACAATAACAATTTGAAATTCGGACTTCCCATTTCCTTTGTTACCTTCACTAGTCTACATCTCTGTCTCCTTTAACTCATGAAGTCATCTTAATCACAATCACCCAGTACACTTCCCTTCCACCCTAACACTTTCCCTCTAAAATCTCTACTATACTCTACCTTTGTCTTTCCATCTAACGTTACTTAGAAAAGTTTTAAATTACAGTCCGATAAGTTTTGTTTACAGGGATGCCACTGTCCTCCCTCCACTCATTAATCATTTGCTTTAATCCACCCCATTTATGTATCCTTTATTTAGCATGTACTACCCTTAGACACGGCAACATTTGTCTTGCCACCTACAGTAGTCTAACGATTTACTCCCTATCACACCCTGATCTGTTTCACCTGTCCTTGTGATTGTCTCCACCCCCTCCAGGTGTCACTTATTTTCCCTGGTGTATTTATCCTGGGGTTTTCAATCTCTCTGTGCCAGTTCATTATGTTATGTTTATGTTTAAAAAGAACCAAACAAGCACTTGTTCTCAGTTAAGGCTGACATTTATCTCAATGAGTAGCATCTAAAATACAACGGAAATTGAACCACCAAATCACCTAGTGATTTCCGATAAAAACATATCAACAAAATACTGTCCAATCGATGATACAAATCATGGGTGCTATACTAAACAATCAGTGCTGAACACAACACGTGGTTCTATTTAAAGTAATGTTCTCAGAACGTTCAGAGAATGTTAAGAAACAACGTTCTTCTGTGGGAATTTTAGTACTTCAGCATAACGTTTTTCTGCAGTCAGAATATTAAGAAAACATTCCATAATAACTACAAGAAAACATTAGTAATGTTCAAAGAGTGTTCTAAGAAAGTTATTTAAAAACATACATTCAGTTGTCATTGTCACAAAACGATCCTCTATCTTGTTAAGTGTGTTCAGGTGTGTTGGCCACACCCACTATTTTAGCCACAACTGATCTTAATGAGTGCTGGTTTCCTTTTGAAAATGGGTACTTTTGAATAGACTAAAATGAACAACTTCGTATGAATTAAAAACCACACGGCATGCTAGTTCTATCGTGGAGTGCAGTGGACTAACTCAATGGATAGAGAGCGGAAGAACATAGGTTTGAATCTCACTGACGGCATGCCAGAATCAAAACAAAATGTGTTTGCATGATTAATGCCTAAGCAAATAAATGTCCTTGTCCTATCTGTGCTTGGATTTCAAAACAGTTACACTAGCAGTGTTAATACATGTCTTATTGAAACATTCAGCGAACATTTTAAGGAAGTTATTCAAAAACCTCCAAATGACCTTTTAAATTGTTCTTCAAAACATTCACAACATTTAGAGAATGTTCTCAGAACACCTTCAAATACCTATAATTATAGAACCTCCCAGGAAAACATTCAGGGACCATAGTAAAACATTCTCAGAACCTCCTTGCAACCTAAAAATTATACATTCCCAGAAGAGGCAACATTTTCACATCCATTCTCAGAACATTTTAAAAAAACAGGCAGTTTTACCAGTCAGGAAACATATGGCTTCATTCCCAGAATCAAGGGAGACCCAAAACTTAAATTCCCACAACTTCCAAGGAACCAAATGTGCTATCTGGTTCGCTCTGCCATTGTTGACTAGACTTCTGAAGACACCAATCAAAATGTGTTGATAACTATGCAGGAAAAATTATCTTACTGACATAATTAGTCCAACCCGAGGGAAAGTGAAGGTATTACCATACTGTTTACATCTATCTATCCTTTGTAGATATGAGAGGGAAAAACAACAGGGTCAGAGGGAAGGGAAGCAGCTACAGTAGAGCAGGGTTTTCCAAACTCAGTCCTGCCTCCCACCGGGTGCACGTTTTGATTTTTGGCCAAGCACTACACAGCTGACTCAAATAACCAACTCAGAATTAAGGTTTAGCCCCAGGACCAAGTTTGGGAAAAACCTTTGTTAGAGCATGGCTGTTCAATTCCGGTCTTGGAGGGCCGAAACACTTCTGGTTTTTGTTTCTACCTGGGTGTTAATTGCACTCATCTGGTGTCCCAGGTCTGAATTAGTCCCTTAATTAGAAGGAGAGGATTCAAAACATAAGTGTTTCAGCCCTCTAAGACCGACATTGAGTCAGAAGATTTGAATCCATCTTTCGCCTCCTACAACAGCCCACAGTTCTGGAGTACACAGATGGGAGTGAAGGAATCATGATTTGTGTGATGGAAGAGGGAGCGATTTGAGCCAATTAAACCAGCCAATCAGAAAGCAGACAAAAAAATATGACCAAACCTTTGGAATCATCAATCAACAGACCTAAATGGAAAATCCAGTTACTCATTTTAATGGTGGTAAAACAGTAGGCCTACATTTTTTGTTTTATGCTTGGCAAAGTTCTGCAGACTCCAAATTGCAATGGGTGCAGTGCAATGCTTAGAAAAAATAAGCCAAGTAACGAGGGTTGTGACCACACAGCTTTCAGTCAATGTAGAAAAAGTTTGAATAAAAAGTAGAGGCTGTTCTTGGGCAGTGAACCACAGTGAAGGAAATTGGACATCGCAGCGCCTAAAATGACATACCCAAATCGAACTGCCTGTAGCACAGGCCCTGAATCAAGGATATTCATATTCTTGGTACCATTTGAAATGGAAACACTTTGAAGTTTGTGGAAATGTGAAAGGAATGTAGGAGAATATAACACAAAATGTCTGGTAAAAGATAATGCAAAGAAAAAAACAACTGTTCTTTTGTATTTTTTTTGTACCATCATCTTTGAAATGCAAGAGAAAGGCCATAATGTATTATTCCAGCCCAAGTGCAATTTAGATTTTGGCCACTAGATGGCAGCAGTGTATGTGCAAAGTTTTAGACTGATCCAAAGAACCATTGTATATTTGTTAAAAATGTGGTATAAAGACTACCCAAATGTGCCTAATTTGTTTATTAATCATTTTTCATGATCAAAATTGTAAACTCTCCTCAAACAATAGCATGGTATTATTTCACTGTAATAGCTACTGTAAATTGGGACAGTGCAGTTAGATTAACAAGAATTTAAGCTTTCTGCCAATGTCAGATATGTCTATGTCCTGGGAAAAGTTCTTGTTACTTACAACCTCATGCGAATCGCATTAGCCTACGCTAGCTCAACCGTCCCATGGAAGGGACACCGACCCCGAGGAAGTTAACTTAGGAGTCATGTTAAGGAAAATCTCTGCGCTTTAAATGCTGCTGCCCTGACTGGGTCAGAAAATGGTAGAAGTTGGAATCTTTGGCAGTCGGAGTATGTGTCTGCGACCCCTCTGGCCTCTGCATATGGATACTGGTAGCCATGATTCACTACAGCCATGAGTAGGGAGTCTGGTCATAGACAATCTTTACCATTGACCACTCCATGCAGGTTGCTGTTTCAATGCAGGTAGTTGTAGCATTTAAAGTCACAGAGACACAGGCGCACAGACACACACACACACACACACACAACTATTTTCAAACCCTTTTCAATGACAAAGACAAGGACCAAGCATGTAAAAACTATAGACCAGCTCAACCCCTTGGAGCCACTAGGCCTTTTATAGAGCAGTGGAGTGGATGCTGTAGCGTACTACAGTACCCTAGTATGATGCTATTGTAAGGGAGGGATTTTTTTGATAAATTGGAAAAGACCTGGACACACCAGCCTGGCCTCTCAGACTAGACCTAACATAGTAAACGTACACAGCAAATCTGACATCAGAATTTTAACACCCGCAGTGTTAAATGTAACAGTTTCTTAGAAATTATGTGAACCACCGAAATAGTGTTAAATGTCCCCATTACTGTCATCCTATCTCCCAAGTCAAATTTTCCTTTGATTGACCAAAACATAATCTGTCATATTTGTACACTATTAAAATGTTCAGAATTGAAGAAATTGTACCTTTACTCTCCTCTCTAACTATCAGGAAGACTGAAAGAACAGGCTGAGTGGGCAGTGGGGCTTATATTCATGAGCTTTCCTTGACTGACAGCTCTTTGAAACACCCTTGTGGTTGTTGCCAGGTAACAAGGTAAACAATGTGCCGCATGTCATTCTGAGATTCTGAGCCTAAATAGTAGGCCTCAACCCATTTTCTCTGCAAAATGCTCTCATTGTCAACAGAGCTGAACATGGCCTGGAGGATATCAGACAAACAGAATCAATACACAATTGCATTTCTATTGTTTTGTGACTAATTACAGAATACAGTTCACTGATACACTTCTTCACAAGGATTAGTAAAGCCGGAGTCACCTTAGAAGCTTAGATATAAGTGAATGCACATATAAAAAACTGCATACAATAAATGAACTGGACAATGTATAGGTGCCTCTGCATTACCATTATAAACGACAATATGTTCAGAACTGTAAGTATTGATCAGACATTTATTTGATCTTATACAATTAGGCCAGCATAGTTGAAATATTGATCAACATGAACACATAAAGGTGACAAAATAATGCAGAGACATCATTTGACATAAAAATATATATAATTAGAGAAAGCGTAACATAGTCCCCCCGGCTGCCCTACATTGTGCAGGACCCATTGATTCATACAATTTATAACACTCATCTCCTGTCCGAATGCTTGAAAAACAACTATGAGAAGTAACTAAGTATATCCTATCGCGTAAAAGTGAATTACTTAGGCTTTAGGAAACACAACCAACTACAGAGACTGATGGGGAGGGAGAGGAGGGGGACAAATCCAGCTGTGACTTCCTCCTTGTCAGACCTCACACTGGGCAGAAAGGGTTCCTGGGATGGACAGTTCGCACAGGTTCCCCACATATTGGCTCTGGATCAAGGAGGACATTGTTGAAGAGGGGATCCAGGAGCCTGTCTACATAGACTGTAAAGGGAAATGTTTGTTATACGGCTAGTGAATTACATTTCCTTTTACTTAGTGTTCTGAGTTACGATGCTACCAATTCATTGACGTAGTGATCAACTCATTCTACAATGTGTTTTCTGGTGTTTTTGAAGTACTCAATTTCAAATATTCAATATTTGGTTGCGCACTTTTTGGTGAAACGTTTTAATGTTTGTATTTGGAATGTTTGTGTGCCTGAAATGCTCATATGATGCAGATTTGAAATGAATAACTATGACTTACAGTTTTGTTGGGTCTGTCTTCACAGGCTTCACAGCATATACACCCCCCCCCCCCTCCCTCCCTCCCCTTCTTTGCCTTGGGAAAGCTCATTTTGTTTCACAGCATTCCTGCTGTGGTGGTTGCCTGGGAAGCTGTGCAGACAGAGTAGTTGTTGCATTTTCTAAAATGTCTATCATTACAGCTTGATGATAGTGGAGAGACAACAGGAGATGGAAAGTGAAATAATAATACCACCCCTCCCAATCATCATGATTAGCCCCAATGATACAAGCTACATATTACACATTTTGTATTGTAGATATATAGTGATGTACTGTTTTATTTTTTTTTATTTTTGTGCGATCATGTGTTTGGAGCCCAGGAAGAGTAGCTGCTGAATGGGGATCCCTAATAAATACAAATACAATAGAATGAAAAAAATACGAATTTCAGCGGTAAATTGCAAATACTATACATACCCGCAACTCCTTTTGTGGACAACATTCCTTCGTGTCAGCTGTGTGCGCTGGCAGTTCTCAGACACTTAGGGTTTAGGGATGGAAGAACAAAAACCATATAGTGACTATCAGGTGTGTTACAGAAAATGTACCATTCACAAGTCAAAGCAGCCATCGTTGCATTATCTAATGTTAGACCCCGGATCCCCTCAAAATGTTGGCTACCGTGTCAGACTCATCCAACTCTGATACTTACATTATGCTCAGCGCTTGCAAGATCCTCTGTCAATGATGGTACAGCCTCCGTTCTCAGGATTAGCTTCCTGGCAAGACCCATCGAATGTTCTCCCCAATTGATAAAGCAACATCCCTTGAAACGTTCACTGCACATGATCATAATTTTCTGTGCAGCCTGTCCACCTGAAATGAAAATCAGCCACTGCTGTCGGATGTCTTCATTCTTCTTCCACAGTATGGCATCCAATCACAACACAGTGTGCTCTTGCCGGCATAAGTAGCTTGCTAGCTAGCAGTCCCACCACAGATGAAAGGTCACCGGTATCTTTGATCGTACTTTCTGCTTGAGCTAGCTACCAGTAGCTTACGGTTTGTAAACAAAGCCAAAGCAAGGCGCAGGCGCATATGTGATGGCGGTTTTAAGGCAGTACATATTTAAATGAGTTAAGATGATTAGACGCTACCATTGGTGTATTACATTTCCGTCTTTATGTGACGTTGTATAAAGCTGGAAGTAAATCCTTGGTAACGCCTACCTCCTGAATCCAAGCGTTTGACATGTGGGGAAGGGACCAGTAACTTTATGAATGTACCAGCTACAGTTATTTTTCATGCTTTGAACTGGATTCATCCCTATATCGTCCTATTTGATGGAAAAACATGATTTTCACTGTTCGGAATTTAAACGAACACTTTTCAACGTGTTCACAAACTAGCTCCCCTAGAGTGTCAGTCCCTAACACCACGGGTGTTGCAAATTGCAACTTAAATGCTGTTGCTGTTACACCTTTTGAGTGTTAGGGAATAACACATGTTGTGTTACAGTATTTGGGGGGGGTTAGGGGTAGGGTTACCTGCCACAACACATTCTGGGGAGAATGATAATGCCCCTCCCACATCTTTTTCAGTTAATGGAGTTAATGGACTCGACACAGTGGAGTAAGAACAACACCAGGCAGTGTTGATTCCACTGTGATTCAAATAAGACTTAATTTATTCACTGCATGTTTTGTCAATTTCAATCCCACAGGTGTTAACCCCACTAGAATCAACACTCAGATAAAACACTCACAACACTGTAGACCTTAACACTGAGATTTGAACACTTGCAAATTTGCTGTATGATATGTTATGTTTGGTATGGTTACATAAGACAGTAAGTCTACTGTAATTTAGAGCACCCCAAGAACACATTGCCAAATTACAAACTCTTAAATCAATTGTTATAATCTTATAATGTTGTTCTAAAAGTTGGGTTTGAGGTTAACTTCAAATCAGCTCTAATTTTGGAAATAATCCCACAACATCCTGCGGCCAGCGTTACACGATCAATGAAAAACTTTGTAAAAAGTTTGTGAAAAAGTTTGTGAGAACGAGGCGGGAGAATTGGGAGTCGACTCGTCAATATGTGTGGCACATTTCATTACTTAAAACTTCTTTTAAGCATCTCAAACAGCCAGCAGCAACAGCAAATACCGTGAGAATGGAAGTGAGCAGGTCAGTGAAAGAGCTAGCTGGCTACCTCTATGCTAACGTTAGCTAGCTATAGTGCATTTACTTCCATCTAAATAACACTAATAAAACTAACCAAATGTAAACACGTCTGCAAGCTGTTGGTAGCTAACTGCTGATGCTGTCGTCTTATAGATCATACAAACCTATGTGAAAGAACAGTTTTGACAGCAACGGAGGTCACTTACTGTATAATTGCGGTAATCCGGCTATTCTGTGGCTCCGGGAGAGTTTTCTATTCAGCCTGCCGAGTGTGGGTTTATGCAACACTTCAGCCATGGATCCGATCTCGGATCTGGGGGCATTTCAGAGAAGCCCCCAGAGCCATGCTTTCTATGGAGGGGTGGATTGCGGATTTTTCTCAATGGGAAATTGTATTTTGTGATCTTAGGATCTCTGGATTTTGTTGGTATACTGCCATATCAATAAAATAGCTAGCTACGTTTGTCACTGGTATGAGCTAGTAAATATCCTAAACCCAGAGGCTGGTTGATTAGGGAGGATGGGTAGGATTACAGTGCATTCGGAAAGTATTCAGACCCCTTCCCTTTTTTTACAGAAATACCTTATTTACATAAGTATTCAGACCTGTTGCTATGAGACTCGAAATTGAGCTCAGGTGCATCCTGTTTCCATTGATCATCCTTGAGATACTTCTACAACTTGATTGGAGTCCACCTGTGGTAAACTCAATTGATTGGACATGATTTGTTAAGGCACAAATCTGTCTATATAAGGTCCCACAGTTGACAGTGCATGTCAGAGCAAAAACCAAGCCATGAGGTCTAAGGAATTGTCCGTAGAGCTCCGAGACAGGATTGTGTTGAGGCACAGATCTGGGCACGGGTACCAAAAAATGTCTGCGCATTGAAGATCCCCAAGAACACAGTGTCCTCCATCATTTTTAAATGGAAGAAGTTTAGAACCACCAAAACTCTTCCTATAGCAAATCACCCGGCCAAACTGAGCAATCGGGGGAAAAGGGCCTTGGTCATGGAGGTGACCAAGAACACGGTGATCACTCTGACAGAGCTCCAGAGTTCCTCTGTAGAGATAGAATAAACTTCCATACGGACAACCATCTTTGCATCACTCCACCAATCAGACGTTTATGGTAGTGGCCAGATGGAAGCCACTCCTCAGTAAAAGGCACATGACAGCCCGCTTGGAGTTTGCCAAAAGGCACCTAAAGGACTCTCAGACCATGAGAAACAAGATTCTCAGGTCTGATGAAACTAACAATGAACTCTTTGGCCTGAATGTCAAGCGTCACGTCTGGAGGAAACCAGGGACCGCTCATCACCTGGCCAATATCATGGGGATGTTTTTCAGCAGCAGGGATTGGGAGACTAGTCAGGATTGAGAGAAAGATGAACAGAGCAAAGTACAGAGAGAGCGCTCAGGACCTTAGACTGGGGCAAAGGTTCACCTTCCAGCAGGACAACGACCCTAAGCACACAGTCAAGACAACGTAGGAGTGGCTTCAGGACAAGTCTCTGAATGTCCTTTAGTGGCCCAGCCAGAGCCCAGACTTGAACCCGGTCAAACATCTCTGGAGAGACCTGAAAATAGATGTGCAGCGACGCTCCCGATCCAACCTGACAGAGTTTGAGAGGATCTGCAGAAACTCCATGAATACAGCTTGTAGCATTATACCCAAGAAGACTCAAGGCTGTAATCGCTGCCAAAAGTGAGTCAACAAAGTACTGAGTAAAGGGTCTGAATACTTATGTAAATGCGATATTTCCGTTTTTTTTTATTTCTTATACATTTCTAAAAACCTGTTTTTGCTTTGTCATTATGGGGTATTGTGTGTAGATTGATGAGGGAAAAAAACAATTGAATCCATTTTAGAACAAGGCTGTAACGTAACAGAATGTGGAGAAAGTCGAGGGGTCTGAATACTTTCCAAATGCCTTGTTTAACTCGAACATCTAGCAGCCCAAAAGTTGCACTTTTGAATCAAGTCATGGACAACTCTGGTATTTTAGCTAATTAGCAACTTTGCAACTTCTTAACTTGTTAGCTCACCCTTACCCCTAACCTTAATCCCTAACCTCTAGCCTAGCTAACATTAGCCACCTAGCCAATAGCCACAACAAATTCGAATTCGTAACATATCATACCTCGTTCCAATTTGTAACATATTGTACGAATTAGAGTTTGGAACGTATCATACCAATTGCAGGATGTAGCATATCGTATGAAATGGATGACGGACATCCACAAATTCATACATATCGTACCGAATGTAACATATCATACTATGTGGAGGGAATCAAATGTACATATACTATGTTTCGTCGACACCCTGAGGCCAGGTTGGACACACACACACGGTCTATGTGTCAGTCATAATGAACATGAAAATTGGGGCCCATTCCCTACAGGGAGCACACGTAGGCCCACATCCTAACACATGCACACACACAGTAGCATGATTAGCTCTTTCACACCTCATCTCAACACAGACCAAGTAGGCCTACTTATTACCCAGAACAGTTAGTCACTGTGATTTGTAGTTTGTAAAATGTGATGACAAGACTAGACGAAGGTGACAAAATAGGGGGAAAATAAATATGCTGTGTTGTCATATCACAGTCACACTCGTGTCCAAATGTCCTAGCAGGGGACAAGCCTAACACATCACCTCTAACTATACAACCACCAATAGAGCGATAATCGCGCAAAAGAGTGACGAGCCAATTCACGCTGCACGTGACTAGATAGGTTCACATGGACTTTTATTATGCCGTTATACCAACCCGCCACCGTTATGATCAACTGGGACTTTACATAATAACATTCTTGTGTGTCAATACTTGGAATTTATTTCATTTCAAATGCAGAAATGTCATTTTCCTGCAGCAGCTACGAGCTGTCATCCTTTCGAAGCTATCTAACCTATTATATAATGACGGATATGCTGTGTTAAGCTACACATTATTATCAAGCCATTAATATGTCTGTCTTTCTACAACACAATGCACAAATCTAAATAATATAAAGGACTGATTATTCGATGCATGTTCAATTAAATATTTGTTAGGCTATGCATTACCAATGAATGTCATTCTGCCAGCCATCCCAACACTGATGCGAGCTGGTACACACAACATCCAGAATCTGAAGATGGGGTCGTTTGCACATCATTATCGAGAGAGTGGCGACACGTACTTCAATGTCTTACGATAGCCTACATACTACTAGGCTAAACAACACACTCCCTCTCTCTCACACACACACACACAGACACACACACACAAAGCAGCAACAAAAGCATCCTACTCTGCAAGCGCCCATGCAGAAACGAATGAGCTCGAGCATCCTTCATGACAACCTCAAAATAAGCCACAATTCAGTGGTCATTTCTTTTAATGCTACATACTTTTTTTTTTACCAATGACTTTGCAGTTGATGAAGGGGTAACGCTACCCATGACAGGTCCCAACAGCTAGGCAAAAGCCAATTAAATCGTAAAAGCATCACAAAACCAAGTGCCAAAGCCTAACAGCATCGTTTCCCTGACTACAACACAACACGAGTATTTGACGATATAAATGATGTAAAGCATCATTTACAATGTCAAGTGTACAAGGATATCAAATCTATCATTTGTCAAATACTCGGCATCAACTGCACCGTTGCTAATGACAGGTCTTACCTATTAATTCCCGGTCCGCCACCCATTCCTCCCCCGGCAGCAGCACCATTGGCGGGCTTGTTGAGCTGTCCAGAGCCCAGTGGTGCTGAAATGGAACCAGGCGCTCCCGCCATAGAGATGGAGCCCGGTTCCCCGGGTTGTCCGCCTCCCTCGATGCTCCCTTCGTTCCCCATCCTTTCTGGTTAGGAGATCGAGGCGAGTAATTGTATTTCGACCGTTGTTATAATTATAATAATATCAAAGGCTCAGAGGAGCGAACTCAGCGATGCTGCTCCTCCAACGCCATCATCACCTCCGATCCAGAGACCTGCATGGGGCACGCGCACAGACGGAGGCGAGAAACAGCCAGGGCACGAGCTCTGCTGCTGACGCCGAGGTTGCCGTGCGCGTTCTTATATCAGAAGTATCTCCCGGTTCTTGGAGGAGAGAGACAGCCTAGAGGATATCTTGGGGGGGATGATCTGTTGTAGGATGCAGATGTCTAGAGTTACTTTCGTGGCATTTTAACATCAAGCCGAACTTATGACGTCGAGAACAAAAGTATTAGTATTGCAAAGAAAAATAATGATATTGAAAGCAAAACATCAACCCAGAAGTGTTGAGAGCAACAAACAAATAGCAAAGAAAATTATTAAGAAATGCGAGAGTAAATTAATTGTAAATTAATGCAAGACAATTCGTTTTCAGTTAAACATTTTTCTTCAATGTTCCCTTTCTTCGGCGATGTATTTTTGTACTTGCACGTTTTTTTATTCATTCCAGCAGTACTCCACCATAAATCCCACTGTGGTTTTGCCACTGAACCTATGCAGGGTTGGTCCTGGTTAGTCCCTGGGAGGGAGATCAGATGTTGCTGGTCAAATCCCATTGCCTCAGGCTAGTGATGGGGACATTACCCTGCATAGGGTGCCGTCTTTCGAATGTGATGTGAAACAGAAGTCCTGACCCTCGGTGGTCATTAAAAATCCCGTGGCGCTTATGGTAAAAGTAGCGGTGCTAGCCCCAGTGTCCTGGCTAAATTGGCAAACTGGCCGTATTCCATCATAGCCACCTAATTTGTATATACAGTGGGGCAAAAAAGTATTTAGTCAGCCACCAATTGTGCAAGTTCTCACACTTAAAAAGATGAGAGAGGCCTGTAATTTTCATCATAGGTACACTTCAACTATGACAGACAAAATTAGAAGAAAAAAAATCCAGAAAAACACATTGTAGGATTTTTAATGAATTTATTTGCAAATTATGGTGGAAAAAAATAAGTTTCTCAATACTTTGTTATATACCCTTTGTTGGCAATGACAGAGGTCAAACATTTTCTGTAAGTCTTCACAATGTTTTCACACTGTTGCTGGTATTTTGGCCCATTCCTCCATGCAGATCTCCTCTAGAGCAATGATGTTTTGGGGCTGTTGCAGGGCAACACAGACTTTCAACTCCTTCCAAAGATTTTCTATGGGGTTGAGATCTGGAGACTGGCTAGGCCACTCCAGGACCTTGAAATGCTTCTTACGAAGCCACTCCTTCGTTGCCCGGGCTGTGTGTTTGGGATCATTGTTTGGGATGTTCTGAAAGAGCTGCAAAACCTGGACCCGTACAAATCAGCTGGGCTTGACAATCTGGACCCTCTATTTCTGAAACTATCCGCCACCATTGTCGCAACCCCTATTACCAGCCTGTTCAACCTCTCTTTCATATCGTCTGAGATCCCCAAGGATTGGAAAGCTGCCGCAGTCATCCCCCTCTTCAAAGGGGGAGACACCCTGGACCCAAACTGTTACAGACCTATATCCATCCTGCCCTGCCTATCTAAGGTCTTCGAAAGCCAAGTCAACAAACAGGTCACTGACCATCTCGAATCCCACTGTACCTTCTCCGCTGTGCAATCTGGTTTCCGAGCCGGTCACAGGTGCACCTCAGCCACACTCAAGGTGCTAAACGATATCATAACCGCCATCGATAAAAGACAGTACTGTGCAGCCGTCTTCATCGACCTTGCCAAGGCTTTCGACTCTGTCAATCACCATATTCTTATCGGCAGACTCAGTAGCCTCGGTTTTTCGGATGACTGCCTTGCCTGGTTCACCAATTACTTTGCAGACAGAGTTCAGTGTGTCAAATCGGAGGGCATGCTGTCCGGTCCTCTGGCAGTCTCTATGGGGGTGCCACAGGGTTCAATTCTCGGGCCGACTCTTTTCTCTGTATACATCAATGATGTTGCTCTTGCTGCGGGCGATTCCCTGATCCACCTCTACGCAGACGACACCATTCTATATACTTTCGGCCCGTCATTGGACACTGTGCTATCTAACCTCCAAACAAGCTTCAATGCCATACAACACTCCTTCCGTGGCCTCCGACTGCTCTTAAACGCTAGTAAAACCAAATGCATGCTTTTCAACCGATCGCTGCCTGCACCCGCATGCCCGCCTAGCATCACCACCCTGGATGGTTCCGACCTAGAATATGTGGACATCTATAAGTACCTAGGTGTCTGGCTAGACTGCAAACTCTCCTTCCAGACTCATATCAAACATCTCCAATCGAAAATCAAATCAAGAGTCGGCTTTCTATTCCGCAACAAAGCCTCCTTCACTCACGCCGCCAAGCTTACCCTAGTAAAACTGACTATCCTACCGATCCTCGACTTCGGCGATGTCATCTACAAAATGGCTTCCAACACTCTACTCAGCAAACTGGATGCAGTCTATCACAGTGCCATCCGTTTTGTCACTAAAGCACCTTATACCACCCACCACTGCGACTTGTATGCGCTAGTCGGCTGGCCCTCGCTACATATTCGTCGCCAGACCCACTGGCTCCAGGTCATCTACAAGTCCATGCTAGGTAAAGCTCCGCCTTATCTCAGCTCACTGGTCACGATGGCAACACCCATCCGTAGCACGCGCTCCAGCAGGTGTATCTCACTGATCATCCCTAAAGCCAACACCTCATTTGGCCGCCTTTCGTTCCAGTACTCTGCTGCCTGTGACTGGAACGAATTGCAAAAATCGCTGAAGTTGGAGACTTTTATCTCCCTCACCAACTTCAAACATCAGCTATCTGAGCAGCTAACCGATCGCTGCAGCTGTACATAGTCTATTGGTAAATAGCCCACCCATTTTCACCTACCTCATCCCCATACTGTTTTTATTTATTTATTTTTCTGCTCTTTTGCACACCAATATCTCTACCTGTACATGACCATCTGATCATTTATCACTCCAGTGTTAATCTGCAAAATTGTAATTATTCGCCTACCTCATGCCTTTTGCACACATTGTATATAGACTCCCCCTTTGTTTTCTACTGTGTTATTGACTTGTTAATTGTTTACTCCATGTGTAACTCTGTGTTGTCTGCTCATACTGCTATGCTTTATCTTGGCCAGGTTGCAGTTGCAAATGAGAACTTGTTCTCAACTAGCCTACCTGGTTAAATAAAGGTGAAATAAAAAAAATCAAATAAAAATTGTCATGCTGAAAGACCCAGCCACGTTTCATCTTCAATGCCCTTGCTGATGTAAGGAGGTATGGAAGGAGGTTTTCACTCAAAATCTCACGATACATAGCCCCATTCATTCTTTCCTTTACACGGATCAGTCGTCCTGGTACCTTTGCAGAAAAACAGCACCAAAGCATGATGTTTCCACCCCCATGCTTCACAGTAGGTATGGTGTTCTTTGGATGCAACTCAGTATTCTTTGTCCTCCAAACACGACGAGTTGAGTTTTTACCAAAAAGTTATATTTTGTTTTCATCTGACCATATGACATTCTCCCAATCTTCTTCTGGATCATCCAAATGCTCTCTAGCAAACTTCAGACGGGCCTGGACATTTACTGGCTTAAGCAGAGAGCCAGAAATCTTGCTTGTTTGTGGGTGACCAAATACTTATTTTCCACCATAATTTGCAAATAAATTCATTAAAAATCCTACAATGTGATTTTCTGGATTTTTTTTCTCATTTTGTCTAACATAGTTGAAGTGTACCTATGATGAATTACAGGCCTCTCATCTTTTTAAGTGTGATAACTTGCACAATTGGTGGCTGACTAAATACTTTTTTGCCCCACTGTATCACTCCTCACCTCTCAACCATGCTAGTTGTTGCGTGGTGAGCATTCCGGAAAAAAATAGTTGCCACACATTGGTTGTGGATGAGGTGAGGTTTCCCTTTACTATGTAAAAGCTCTTTGATTACCTGATTAGAAAGGTGATGTATAAATCCAATCAATCAATCAATCCATTCTGTGTAGGCGGGTTTAGAGGAAGCATCTCCTTTGGTCAATCAGTTTTGGAGTAATGGTTCAGCCTCATGTTACAATAAGTGCCAAGGGATATTTTTGACCACATAGAATCAGGACATCCTTTTAACGTCCCATGTGAAAGACAGCAGCCTTGCCAGGGCAATGTCCCCGTCACTGCCCTGGGGCATTGGGATTTGATATTAACACCAGAGGGAAGAGTGTGCCCAACTGGCC